>NC_072734.1:11482815-11545128 GCF_026930045.1 Uloborus diversus
GCAGAAAACAGAATAGGATGTACAGTATTTTCATTATCTTACAAAAAAGTTTAATATTTCTTAATCTGTACAAGGAAATAGAAAAACAGGCAACATAAAATTCAAAGAAATGTCTTGATTAAGCTGGAAATGGGTAATAGCAGTAAATAGGGATTTAAACTACTTGAGGTTCTACAGTAGTTTTGTATAACGAAATGAAATACAATAAAGTAAAATGCAAAAAAAAAAAAAAAAATGTAGTAATTAAAAACGAACAATAGATTTTATCACTCAAGAAGTAACTTTGCCTTAACTGTTGGTAATCATGGAAACTAAAAAATCTGAAACTTCACCATTCTTGGGTTTCGTCGTCTTTCATACTTTTCTTCAGAAAATGCTGAATTTTTACTAGTTTTCCAGCTTTTTTTTACCACAAGACTATTTTTGTGCTTTGTCCATATATTTACGCTACAATATGCTATAAATACCCACATTTTCCCTAAAAAAAGACAAAAAAACCCACATTTCTTTTTAAAAATCCAGCTTTAAACCCTGGGTCCATGGGCTTTTTTTAAAAAAAACCTGGGTTTTTGCCAACCCTGTTTCTATAACATTTTTAGTAGCTTCTTTTTATTTGGTGAATACCATCGAAAATTTAAGCCTCGCTAAAATATTTTTGTTTTTCAATCTTCGGTCTGTTCATATAAAATTCACCAAATTTTCAACTCGCAAAATCATCAATATCTTCATTTTTGCAAAAATAAATGTATTTTTCAATATAAATATTGGTGAAATATGAAAATTACGACGGCAAACAACTAATGGCGTCAAACGGGTATAACATATGATGTAAAAATGAAATGCCTGACGTCAGCTGGTATTTTTATCAGTCTTGTTTCTCATTGCCTCCGCTGATGTACTTGTGTAAAATTTGTGCCAGTCAAATTCATTTGAACCTTTATTTTTTTAAATTTATTTAAAAATAGTTTCCAGAAATCGCTACAAACTACTATTTTTTGTAGTTAACTACTCACTACACTACTTTTTTAAAAAAGTAGTGCGCTACACTACAAACTACTCAAAAATGTAGCTACTACAGTAGCGTCGCTACTTGTAGCGCGCTACTTCCTACCACTGAATATGAAACATCTAACTTTATAATTGAAAGCGAAAAATAACACTTATTTATTGGTTTGCTTATTTTCTAAATCGATGCCTTTTTCACGAACATAACACATTATGAGTTGAAATATATGAAATATGTGTGTGAATATCCGTGTTTTGCAGTAATTTGTTAACAGACAAAATGTTTGCTATTAATTTAAACAAGACTTTTGAAATGAGTTAAGTCCATGCGCATACGCTGTCGCCGTGGCAAATTTTTGATGTCCGCGATTTGACGTAGAGTACAGTTGCATACATCTTCTGACACATTCAAATTTAAAATATTTAAAGACTTGTTTTTTTTTTTTTAATTTTATTTTGCTTGGTCATAACTTACGTTAGTGTGTCTTTTTAGTGAACTTTTAAACAAACTAAGCATTAAACAAGACAAAGAGTTCCATCAAAGGAAAGGAAAAACACCCAGAATTAAAATTATCCCATAAAACGTAAAATATTCCATGATTTAAGAAAAGAAGTCAATAAATAAAAACTGAAAAGTTAGATTAATATAACCCGCAAGGGGCCATTCATTAATTACGTAAGGATGATTTTGGCAATTTTTGACCTCCCTCCCCCCTGTAAGGGTGCGTAAGATTACCCCCCCCCCCTCATTCTTACATAAGATTCCATTTTGTTTTTCAAAATAATAAAAGAACGAATCCTACATCACTGGAATCGTTATTAAATTCACTATTTTTAAATTAAACCTTTTCGTGTAAAGAAATATTTACTAAGACGTTGGAATCTAGACTGAATGTTTTTTTGAAATTTTTTTGTTTATTGTGCGATACTAATTAAGAATAAAACATGGCAGCGCGATTCTTTTATTATATTTTACACTAATCATTCTTTCTAAAACAAAGAAAAATCAGCTGACGCAAATGAAATGTGATCCCTGCGAAACCATTAGACCGCATGATTTCTAATATAAAAAATTGACTTGGAAAATATTACGTCAGAATATGGTTGACCCCCCCCCCCAAAGTAAGGATATGTAGAGATTTTTCCAACTCCCTCTCCCTCGGGACCCTTACGTAATTAATAAATGGCCCTCAAGTTGTAAAACATTAAAAAAATAACTTCATGAAAAAAAAAAACTAGGTATTAAACAAGGAAAAAATTTCAATCAAAAGAAAGATAAATCACCCAACAAATTAAAATTATCCCATAATACGTAAAATAATCTACGATTTATAAAAAAAAGAAGTCATTAAATAATAACTGAAAAGCTAGATTAATATAGCCTGCAAGTTGTAAAACATTTTTAAAAAACTTCATGAAAATGTTGAACAATCCATCAAATAAGCTGTAATGGAATTTATTGTGAAGTTGTAAAATACTTGAAAACAATGCGATTTAAAATATTGCATTTTATTATCCAAGCTGTTTTCTTTGCAACAGAGAGACTACAAGGATTGCAATAAAATTTAAATGGCCCAATTCTCACCAAACAAACATAGAATCTTACTGGTCAGAAAATAACATGACATAAAATTAAGCTTGCCATTATTGTTTCTTAAAAACACAAAACAACGTTGTTTCACCTAAATATTTATGACTTGAAATTCTCAATTCTAAAAATACAAAGTAATAATATCAATGCAAAAAGATGTGATATCTCAGCAAAAACAACCCTGTTTTAAAAATCCCCCCCCCCCAAGAAAACCTTTAACTCTTATCCACAAAAAAGAAAACTTTCATCCTAAACCAAAAAACCCTCAGCCTTAAAAAGTCATGATATCTAGTTCCCCCGCCAAGTATCTGCCAAACTATCATCCTCCCTGTTCTCCTCCTTCATCACACCTTAACGTTAGAACCTCCTCCCACCTTTAACTCCTTAGAAATATGGATAGATCCTTTAAGTTGTATATATTGTTTGGTGGGAAGCTTTTCTAATTAAGGTGGTTGCTTGGTGAGCAAAAAGCTTCCCGCCAAACAGGGTAAACAATTTAAAGGATCTATCCATATTTCTGAGGAGATGAAGGTGGGAGGAGGTTCTAACGGAAGTAGGTGTGATGAAAGAGGAGAACAGGGAGGATGATAGTTTGGCAGATACCTGGCGGGGGAACTAGATATCATGATTTTTAAGGTTGAGGATTTTTTGGTTTAGGATGAAGGCTTTCTTTTTTGTGAGGAGGAGTTAAAGATTTTCTTGGCGGGGAAATTTTTACAAAAGGATAGGTTTTACTTTACTTCGTGTATCTATTTCAATTACCTTCCTTCTGTTGATATAGTTTCTTCTTAACTAAGTGCAAACGTTCAGGCTTGAACATAGGACAAGTCATCTTTTTGAAAAGATTTTAGTGATTCTTTCAGATATTTTTAGAAGGGCACTGCTTTTTGCCCTCTTTTTGAGGACAGAGTTTGAAAAAATTGAACTGTCTATATGTGCCCCTTTCCTGCATGCTTCTAATGAAAATATAAGCTCTAAGAATAGAAAAAGCAAGTTATACAACCACATTAAAAGAGCACAAATGTGCACAAAATTGTAGACAGTTGTTTCAGAGGCCTCAAAGAACCCTTTCTTCATTGCTGAAAGGGTTAATGGAAATAAGAGTTTTTGCCTGGATCCTATATTTTTAAGCAATTTAGGCCCTAAGTTATACTATTTTCTTAAGCTGTGTAGACAAGTTATCTTTATGTATGTGTGTTATTTTGGAGTTGTGTCACCATACATTTCACGTCTGAGTAACTGAATATATATTTCTGATTATTTGCAGTCTGAGTTGAAAGATTTGGATCAAAAGCCGAGCAAGGATGAATATGCAATTGCTTCGTACTTAAAACAAAAATTGCCGGAAAAGAAAACCACACTTTTAGGACACAAAGTTGAATATTTCATAGGTATGTAGCCTCAGGTTTTGTCTTTTTAATAGAAATTACACATGTTCATGGTACAGTCAGACCTTGATATAAGGTCACTCGCTTATAAGGTCACCCTGCATATAAGGTCCGCATATTGAATAGGAATTCTATGTTATGTCTCATCGGATATTTGGTCAAGTCTTAATACATTAATCGCTTATAAGTTGTGCGGTTTACAGAGAATTGCGTTATAAAGGTTAGCGTTATAAAGTTATTCTACTGTATATGTGTTCCTTCTATAAAAGATATGTGCTCTAGTGTCTGAAACTTTGGTTCCATTTGAAACATTTACCAAGCATCTTGGTTATTAAATTTTAACCTGCAAAAAATTTACAATACATGATGTCAGAAGCTTAGCAAGGTTCAGAATGTTGTAAAAAAATCCTTTATTGAATATTGTTGGCCAGACAAAATTTGCACACCCCAATCTCTTTCCAAAACAGCATTCTATGATGATCACTTCAATTTGTAAATTAATAGGGTTGACCTTTCACTGGTTTAGATTCTTTGCATGTGGTACAAAGGCATTTTAGTTTTCTTAAGCCAATCTGTTTTATTTTCAGCTGATATCTTTTGAGTAATTTCATCTCATGTATTGTGATAAATATCCCCATCCAAGTAATAGCCCTTGATAAACTTGTTAAATAGTCGTGTCTAAGAGAAGTTAAGCAGTTTTGGTTTGAAAACAAACATATCATTATCATCCAGCAAAGAGAAATGAGTCTATTGTTTCACCAAGCATTAAAATGTTCATGAATCAACATTTTCGTATGCAATGGTATACTTAACTTCATTGATATTTATTAGCTTAATATTGATAAATAAATGAATAAATATAACATAGGTCATTCTCAACAAGATAACAGAAATAAAGACCCTTTCTCTGTCATGCGTAAAAGGTTTTAAATATATAGGTAGTTGGCAACAAATAAATAAAGAAAAACTGATTGATAAAATGAAAACTGTCAAAATGTAGTAACCTCTTAGTTTCTTTTTGGAACATTTTAATCTAATGCTTTCACTTGATGTGTTAAGTTTTGAGAAGAAAGTCTTCCCACTCTTGATAGTTTAAAACACTTTAAATGGAGGAAAAGGAGTAAAACAAAATTCCCTCAATATTTTGTCTATGAAATTGAGCTGATCAACTATAAATAGTATAAATTATCCTTTTATAAATTGTACTAAATATTACAAATGCACATTTATAATGAGGTTTTGTTTATTAGCTTGCAGGGCTGTTGATTGTTTACTTGAATCTCCTTGGGCGAAAGAAAACAAAAAAAGTGAGCTTCATTTCAACAACAGAGATGCATGCATCGATTTTATGGCTAAGTGAGTAACATTCTATTATATTTCTTGTTATTTTGCAGGCCTAACACTTCACAAAATTAGTATGCAATTGTTTGAAGTTCATTTTTGTTTTCTTTCAGAAATCTTATTTCATACTTGACTAAAATGTGCACTAGATATGCAATTCTCATCCTTGTTTCTGGTTTTAAAGGAGCTCATTAAGTGTTGAAGTTCACTTTTGTTTTCTTTTAGAAAACTTATTTCATACTTGACTAAAATGTGCTCTAGATATGCAATTGTCAATCTTGTTTCTGGTTTTAAAGGGGCTCATTCAGGGCCTGATTAACGCACGGTCCGGCGGGTCCACGGACCTGGGCACCACAAATTAAGGGGCCCTAAAATAACCTAAATTAACTTACTTCCTTTCTTTTTTTTTCTGTTAAAGTGAACGTTCCTTTTCAGCTTTGAAAATAATCAAAAATTGTTTTAGAAGCTGCGTTTCTCAGGATAATTTACAGGCGTTTTTCTTATTGACCATTGAAAATTCTGCGACATCAAAATTAGATTTCGATGATGTGATCAACGAATTTGCCTCTGTTAAAGCCAGAAAGAAGCCCTTTTAAAGCTTAATGTCAGAATTAGTTTTTTTTTGCTATTTTTGCAGTTTTAAATTGTTTTTTAATTCATTTTCACCTTAAGGTAAGGCAATTTTAACTATGATTAGTATGGTGATTATCAAGTGTTTGGTATTCAAATCCCGTGTTCCTGTAGTAATATGTAGGTTTCTAGTGTATTAGGTTTCTAGTATAAAATATTGACTTTGAAATTGTGCTGATTTTCTCATTGGGGGGGGGGGGGGGCACCAATTTTTACTCAGGACCTGGGCACCAGTTTGTCTTGATCGCGCCCTGGGCTCATTAAGTGTTGAAGTTCACTTTTGTTTTCTTTCAGAAAACTTATTTCATACTTGACTAAAATGTGCTCTAGATATGCGATTGTCAATCTTGTTTCTGGTTTTAAAGGAGCTCATTAAGTGTTGAAGTTCACTTTTGTTTTCTTTTAGAAAACTTATTTCATACTTGACTAAAATGTGCCCTAGATATGCAATTGTCAATCTTGTTTCATGTTTTTAAGGGGCTCATTAAGTGTTGGGGTGATTGTAAACTTGGGGTACAAATAAATGTTCTGGGGCCTATCTCCCTAGCAATTTATAAAATTGAAACCCCCAAAATTCAACTGTAGCCTATCTTTAATTCCTATGAGGGAAGCGGGTCATGACTCCTCAAGCATACTATCTGGATTTACGCTTGTGGTACAAGTCTGATTCTATGAATTCGAAAATATCATGATATTTTCGAACCCTAGTACCTAGACATAAGTAACATCAACCTCATTCCATTCCAGTTTTTTTCATATTGAAGAAGATGCAAAAGTAAATGAGTTTATTGATTAAAATGCACATCTTGCAACTATTTTACTTGTTAATTATTTCAAAACCAATTTTAAGCCATAAGTGACATTGTTTCAAAATCACTGTCATTTGTGAAGTGCTCAGTTAAAATAGAAATTTTTGATAAAATTTGTAAAAAAAAATATCTTTACTAATAATAAAGCTGAAATTCTCTCTGTCCAGAACTCTCTCTCTGTCTGTCAGGATCTCGCTCTGTCCGGATCTCTGTCTGTCAGAATCTCTGTGACGCGCATAGCATGGGGGTGTGCACATCGAAGCGATTTAACGAAAATTCGATGTGATTCTTTTTCTATTCCAATTTTAAGAATAAAATTATCATAAGATGGACGAGTAAATTACGAAATTAACATAACGTGGAACTGTAACATAGGCACAAGCCAACTGGCGAGAAAATTCATCATACATTATTTGTTTAATATTCAGGCAAACAAAAAAATCTTTTAATTTTCTATTACGGGCACAACTGTGCGGGTGCCACTAGTATATACATAAACATAAACAGAAAAATGATTTTTGAAATTACAAGTTTCATGATGCTTTTTCAAGGTAGTCTTAAATAATTCAAAATTTGCTTAGTCTGAATTTCCATATTTCTGTTCGAAAGAATTGGCACTAGTGGTATAAAGAATTGGCACTAGTGGTATTGATTTTGTAGTACTTTCAGAAGGATGTGTACTGTTTCCCAATATGGAAACAATACATATCCTTCTGAAATTCGATGCTAAATATTTTGAATTATCCATCAGAGTTATCAATTCTTGGATCCAAAGTTTTCTTGTTAATTAATGTGCATAAAGGAGTCTGAACTTAGTTGCTAAAAGTAGTTTTAATTTGTAGGCTTTTAGAACATAAATTTTTCCATCGTGCCAAAAAAATAGTAGTCCAGAAAGAACCAAAGAAATCAAAGAAAAAAGAAATTGAAGATGGTGCAGCAGAGTCTGGGAAAGAAAGTAAAGAGAGTGAGAGCAAGAAAGTAAAAAACAAATCTGAAGGGAAAGAAAAGAAAGAAGAGAAAAAAGACGATAAAGAGAGTAAGAAGGTAAGCCTTTTTTCTTCAACTTATTCCATTTTTTTCAAATAACTATAGTTCGAAAACTTAGAAAAACGTTTGCAAACATTCTACATTCACAGTTTATACTTTTTTTAAACTCTATAAAATCTTTCTTTTTTTAGCACTTGTTGTCTAAGGCATATCCAGCTCAAAATGGGCAGGTCACATTTAGTTGATCAGGAGGGGGTCAATTGTCCCTCTTCCCATTTTTGAAGCATTCTGTTATTGTGTATGTTTTTTGCTGTATTTTCTCTGTAAAAACATTCAGTCTATACCCTTTGCCTCCCCCCTCCCCTTCCTAGTCCAAATCTTTGATTTTTCTGAGCCAGGACAAAAACTTGAAACTGACCCTTTTATCCATCATTTTCCAAGTTCTTATTTCAAATTCGAATGAAAACACCCCTAAATTAGGGTAAGTTTGGCACCCCCAGAAAATGCAACCTGGAGCAAGAACCCCTGCTAGATTCAGTACTGCTCCCTCGGACAATTTTGAAAGGATGCACTTTTTAAACTTTTTTAGTGTAAAAGGTGGAGGGTTCATATGTAACAACACATTTTTGCAAAATAAAACACAACTTTTGTAATGAGGTTGGGAAAGGGAAATGTTTTTCCTCTGCGTTGCTTTCACAGCAGTATTACAAGAGTTATCTAACTCAGCACCAATAACTCTTCCTTTTCAATGAGCTCAAAAGGAAGAAGTAGACAATTTCAAAATCAGATGCCAAGTTAGCAGAACCAACCTGTCAATAAGCTTAAAGATTAAAACAACCATCTATTGAGATAAATAAATACCTTTGTGCTGAACAGTAAAGTAAGAAAAAACAATGTCAAAAAGCTTTTTTTGACTTTGTTTTTTCCTTACGTTAACCGTCTATTATTCTTTATAAAAAAATTCTTGAAGTTTCTTCTTTTAGTTTTAAATATATTTTCTATTATGGAAAGGGGAGGGGAGTTGCCTTCTTTTATCCCTTTTCTGGATACTCCTGTAGTCAGTGCTCTCAATCGTTTTAATAGTTTCTGCTTCTTTCACTTATTTTTTTTGAATCTATTTTTGCTGTAAAATTGTTTCTTTTTACAATTGTTCTTTTAGTTATTGCTATTAATTTCAATGTTTCTCATTTTCCCCCCAACTTTTTTTTCTTACACATTGGAAAAGATTTAAAGTGAACATTTAGAGAACAAAGAGCAAGACAGCTATTTCCTATCCTATGAATAGATGAAATATAGAAGATTAGAAAGAGTTATACGCATTGTGTTAGAACTCTGTTTATTCTTGCTGATCTGCACAAAATAGGTGTCTTCGTCCATGAAACTCTATGACTATTGTGTCAAAAATATTGCCTGGACTCATCTGGGCCCATGGTACTATCTGATTTCATCTTGTAATGGACACATCATCATCAGAACTCTGTTGCTCATAGAATCAGAAATCTGTCATATTACTTTGTTGCAAGGGTGCCCATGTGCAAAATTTTAAGGTGGGGACTCAGATATTTTCCCCATGGTTTAGCAGGATATTTTCCCCCCAGAAACCAAGTTCAGTACAGATTAGAGTTGTAAAACTTTGACATTTTTAATGACTTATTGATTAATTGCTGGAAAAAAAAATGTTTTTTACATCTTTGCAAAGAAAAAAATACTAAAAGTAAGGAAGTTCTAATTTCAAAAAAGGGAGGCTTGAGCCCTCCCTTGCCCTCCTCCCCATATGGGTGCCTTTGCTTTTTTGTGCATAGATGAGAATCTTGCACCATTGAGAGAACTTGTTGTTTTTTAAATTCAGAAATTTATATTCCCTCCCTCCCTCCTTATATAAAACAGGGTTGCCACACCACCGGGAAACCTGGAAGAACCGGGAAAACACAGGGAATTTTGAAATCATCCAAAAAACAGGGAAAACGCAGGGAATTTTAAAACCTTGCTCAAAAACCGGGAAAATACAGGGAATTTCAAAAAAAAAAAAAAATTTTGTTCGAAAGTCGGCAATATTCCAATAAACTTCCGACAACGCGGCGCGAAAGCACCGCTATAAGTCAGTTTCTTTCGCTACTTTCAACGGCCCGTCTCCATTCTATGTGCTCCCCTATTCTTTTGAATGGATCTGGCCAACGTCACACGCAGTCTCTCTACTATTTCTCCCCGTTGGAACTCGGGAAAAGGACCAACGGATGTGGAATGGTAAGTTCCGGAGAAATGAAGCAAGGGAAACTGAATTTCAATTTAAATAACATTTTATTTAAAACATATGTAGATAAGTATAAATAGGAAAAACAAACATTCAACATTTATAAAATCAAATCCCCATAAACAAGTTAAATATTTCCCCCCCAACATATATCAACAAGAAATATCACATTATTCGTTTTCTCTAAATTTCAGTTCTAAAACGTCCTCAATAAACAACCCTAAACAGCATGCCACATTTCCAAGAAAAAACTATTGGAAAAATTTCATACAGTTGTAAGTCCACTCACAAGCACTTGGCACACAAAACATGAAGGCCACATCCATCAAAAGGATGAACTGTTGAGTTGAAAAAACCACACGTCCACTCGTGGACGACAGACCATCCTCTGTCAATGGTCACTGCATTCCAGGCACACCCATACCACAGTAGAGGATTCCTCACCATATGCAGTACAGGAAATTATTTACCTGGTTTCTTTGCCAAGTAGGAGAACATTCAGTAGTAGAGTCTCTTAAGAGGTCACCTCACCCTAATAGGGGACACACAGTCGAAGAAATGCCTCACCCTACGCTGAACCCGTACAGTCCGACCAGCTCGGAACCTAGGATGAGCAGCTTCGGTCCTCCGGTCCTGTTAAGCCTAATTCTTATACATCAACTCTTTATTTCTTTTAATTTTATTTTCACAAAACTGCCTTCTAAACATAGGGTACTGTTTTAGAACTTATCCTGCACTACTAGCAGGCAAAACGAATTTAATTTCCCATTTCTTGAACAAACTTCCGCGTCCCCTGCGTGGACAAATCAACCAGAGCTCACAAGCTCACATCAAATCAAAACAAACCGTCTGCAGAACGGAAGCAAATCATAAGAGATCGATTGATTGATTGACTTTCTATTTAAACTATCACTGTTTCCCCGACGCAATGACGTGACATCATCAAAATTTGCATCTGTTGCAACTCAAAGCAACTCAAAACACAGTTACTATTTTAACTGTGGCTATTTTTAAATTATCTTCTTCACTGCTTTCAGCAAAAAGATCCTCAACTCTTGAGGCCTGACGTCACGTCATTGCGTCGGGGTAACAGTGATGGTTTAAATAGAAAGTCAATCAATCCAATATTGTAAGGCAAGGCGTAAATTTAAGTATTTGGTACGGATTCAGAAAAGAGAGTTGGAGCAAAGACTGGCAGATAACATAAACAGGAATCCCAAGAGGTTTTTTGCATACGCTAATTCGGGGAAAGTTCGAAATAGTCATATTGGGCCACTGGTTGATGAGCACGGAATTTTAATTCAGGACGATAGTGATATTGCTAATGTTCTTAATAACTTTTTTCGAGTGTTTTTAACGATAACTGTATCTCAACAGTTGACACCAACAAGACACAAGCTATAGTACAGCTTGAGGACTTTGTATTTTCCAGGGATGACGTTTTACTTCATTTGAAAAAAATTAAAGAGACTAAGGCTCTGGGGCCAGATAATATTTATCCGAAAATTTTAGTTGAATGTGCAGAGGAATTAGCAGATGTAATCGCAAATATTTTCAATGCTTCTTATAATTCGGGGACAGTGCCAGAGGACTGGAAGCTGGCTAACATTACACCGCTCTTCAAGAAAGGGTCTAAAGGGAGTGCGGGAAATTATAGACCTGTGAGTCTAACTTCGGTGGTTTGCAAAATTTTTGAAACATTGATGAAAATTAAGATAGTAAATTTTCTAGAGACTAATAATCTATTGACTAGTTTTCAGTACGGTTTTAGGAAAGGTAAATCTTGTGCAACTAATTTATTACATTTCTATGACAAAGTTACCATGGCTTTGGACAATAAGAAGCCTGTAGATGTTGTTTACATTGATTTTCAAAAAGCTTTCGATAAGGTACCGCATGTTGCTCTACTTAGCAAATTAGCTGATATAGGAATAGGAGGGAAAACTTTCATTTGGGTAAAAAATTGGCTGACCGGAAGGAAACAGAGTAGTTGTAAGGGGAAATTATTCTAATTGGAGTGAGGTCTTAAGCGGGGTTCCTCAAGGATCAGTGTTAGGGCCTGTTTTGTTCATTGTCTTTATGAACGATATTCACAAAAATATTTCTGGGAACATGAACTGTTTTGCTGATGATGTCAAAGTTATGGGGACTGTAGAAAATGAAGAACAAGCAAATCAGCTGCAAGAGGATCTAGATCATATTACGGAGTGGGCTGATAAATGGGGTATGGCGGTTAATGTTGGGAAATGTCAAGTGCTACATTTAGGGCATGGAAATAAGTGTACAAGTTATTATTTGCAAGGTTCAGTCATTAGTCAGGCAGACAAAGTTACTGATCTGGGGGTCCTAATAAGTCAGGATTTAAAGTTTAGCCAACAGTGCAGCATTGCTAGCAACAAAGCCAATAAGATGCTTGGGTTTATCAATAGATCTATTTCAAATAAATCTAAAGAAGTTCTTCTGCCCTTATATAGAAGTTTGGTAAGACCCCATTTGGAGTATGCTGTTCAGTTTTGGTCTCCTTATCTTAAGAAAGACATTAATGTATTGGAAAGGGTTCAAAGGCGGGCTACAAGGCTAATAAGTGGACTTTCCCACTTAGATTATGATTCCAGGCTTAGAAGGCTAAAAATGTACAGTCTTGAGCAAAGAAGAGACCGAGGGGACATGATTCAGCTGTTTAAATTTATTAAAATGAAAGATGTTACGGGGCTGAAGTTTAGCACTGAAAACAGGACAAGGGGTCATTGTTTTAAGCTATTTAAATCTCAGGCTAACATGGATATTAGGAAAAATTATTATTTTAGCAGTGTAGTGGAACCTTGGAACAGCTTACCGGAAGAGGTGGTAATGAGCAAAGGAGTAGACAGTTTTAAGAGGGCCATTGATCTTCACTGGGGATTGTAAATTGACTAGGACCAGTCTAGCTGGGCCCAGAGCCTGTTGCTGGTCGTCACTTTTGTATTTGTATTTGTAAAACTTAAAAGAAGATTCCTTGATTGGCCTGAGGACAGTTTATGATACCATACATTTTCATGGAGGAGTATTGAATGTCCTTCTTTCAAAAGAGTTGCTTCAATTCACCAAATTAGCAAGAATGAGGTACCGTGATGCTTTAGAGAAGAAGAAAAATCTGGCAAAAGAAGAAAAAGAAAAAGTGGCAAACAAACAGAAAGCAGCATTTCAAATTAAACTGTTAGAAAAGAAAAAAAATGAAACTTCTGATAGAAAAGTCAGCAGAACTTGCTAGAATTGATTCCGAGATATATGAACTAGGTAAAAAACAAGATTGTTGATTTTACTTAATTTTCGATTCTGATCATTTGAGATTCATTAATTTTTTGTCTTAAGAGCAAAAGTAATATGTTTTCTTTGACATGCCTTAAATTTTATGTAATTTTTATGACAGTATAATAAGGTAAATGGACATGTTTGTTCTTAACTTGGATATTTTTTTTTCCTGTGATGAAATCTTATAGGATAAAAATATTCGAATTCAAATTGCAGTATTTGTGCATTTGAAATACTGTGTATCCAAACAGGGAAAACACAGGGAATTTTTTCCCCAAAATTGAGTGGCAACCCTGTAAAAATTTTTGTATAAACTCAAAAGGCAAAACAAAATGCACTCTATTCAAACATACCCATTGCAATGAAGATCTGTTTTTAAAATTTCATTCTCAGCAACAATGTGTTTGTCTATTGTTTCTTCATGATTAAATTGTGTTTCTGTGACTGGAAATCTGTAAATTTCATCTACTTTTATACCACTAAGGAACTCAAAAAAGCTTTAATAACAAGGCCTGTACTGTACTCAAATTAAAAACAATGATTTATGTGTAAGTCATTGTTTTGGATTTGACAATTGCTATTTATGCAACAAATACTTCTTTGGAACAAATCTTGTAAGTAGAATAATGCTTTTACTAATCGTTTCGGTGAAATTTTGTTCCTTATTATTATTCCCATAACAATTGTTAAACTTTTAGTAAATTTCACAAGCGGAAGTTTGTACCTATGTAATTCAAAATGTAATTGGTGCATAGAATCTGATCAAATTATTTCTTTACTTTAAGGAAGCCTGTGAAAGCGAAAAAAAGAAAGAGAAAAAGAAATTCAAGTTGGACATGCACCTTGAACAGATTTTCATTGACAATAATGAGGTATGTATTTTTTTTAGCTAAATTTCACTTTTCAAATTAGATTTTTTCCTTTTTAGCCTACTTTCCCAGTAAAAGTCAGAGAAAGAAGAAAAAAGCACCAAAGAAGGCTTAATGCATCTTAAAAATATCCCGAAAAAAAAGTGAAAAATAAATAAAATAGTTAGATAAATATTGAAAAATGAAAAATTGAAAAGTAGGGTATTGAGATGGGGAAAAATGTCTGTCGGTCTGTCTGTCTGTCCCCCTCTAATAACTTTTGAATGAATAGTCCGACTCAAACTATTTTTTTTTTGTTCGAAAGATCTCGGCGAGGACATCTCATTCCCATAATTCATTTTTTGATTTGAACAATTTTTCGATCAATTTTGAACAGTTCAAAAAAACTCAACATAGCGCCTACGGGGAAATTCAAAGCAAAAATAAATCTTGAACTTAGAGGCGAAGTGGCTCCAAACAAACTTTGTAGGGAAAAGCTTTTGATGAAAAACATGTATCGAAAATATCTTTTTGATTTGAACAAGTTTTCGTTCAATTTTGAACAGTTCAAATCTCTTAACATTAGTGCCTACGGGGAAACTGAAAGTCAATATGGATTCCAAACTTAAAGGCGGATTTACTTCAAACAAACTTTGTTGGAAATAAATCTTGACGAACTACTCCCAACTTCGACTCTGATAATTTTGGTGCTCCTGACTCCGACTCCTGTGCCCGAAAATTACTCGAACTCCCGACTTCCCGACTTTGAATTTGACTTCTTAGCTTTGGCAAAAATTTATGCACGGAGAAAAAATGACTGACTCCGACTCTTGCAAATTCCACTCTGACTCCGACTCCTATATCAAATAATAAGTCCTGCTCCATCTCTGCAAATATTGGCAGACTTGCAGAGTTTTGGGGGAAATGACTGATTCCAACTCTGAGTCTTTGAATTTAAAACTTTCAGCTCTTGAATCTAACACTTTTGTCACAAAATCAGATGAACTCCGACTCTGACTCCACAACCATGGTTTTTACTGTGAAATAATTGTTTTAAATATGTTTTGATTTTATTTTCAAGCTAAAGTTTTAATTTATGTATTCAGTTTTTGGCGGAGAAATTCGGAGTCCTTTATGTTTCTGCATAAAGATATGCGCAGACGATTTTTTTTTCGACAATGAAAATTATTTCTTTAAGTTGACATTTTATTGTTTTTGTTTATTTTTGAAAGTACATTAATTCTTTCTTAAAAAATTTTTTAGCGACGGGGAAAAACAAACGTTTTTTTTTCCTTTTTTTTGATATGATTATTTTAATGAGCTTTTAATTTGAATTCTTTTTATTTCCTTTTTGAAAGCAGTTGAAGATTGTTTTTTTGACGGAAAAAATGTATTTAGCTGCTTTGTTTAAAAGGTGCTGCTATTTTATTTGTTCTTTTATTTATTTTTTATGTATCTGATTCTTTAGATGAGCGAGGCATACTTTATTTCTTGAAATCAGCTTAAAATATTTAAAAAATATGTTGGAAATAATTTACGATTTTAGCTAATTTTGAGAATATTGATCAGATACTAGAAAGTCGATATTTGTATATGAGAAAGTAGGCTCGTTTAGTTCTAAACAGAACTTCTTGTTCCCTCAGCCAAAAATGGCTTCTTAAAAGTATTATCTCAGAGGAAACTACCTTTTCCTGTTTTCTTTAATGATCTTGTTTGTATATTTTAGCCATATGTTTGGATATATGATCCTATACCATTGAAGACTTGGATTACTGGGACATTAATGGGTATGATTTAGATTTTTTTTCTAAATTTACCATTTCTGTACTAAAATTTTACTTGTGTGCACTTGTAAAATTAGGGTTATTAAGCTTTTTTTTTTTTTTTTGCCACATTTCTTTAGCCAGGTGTTTCTATGAATCCTTCAAAGTACTTAATTTCCTTGACCTGCTACATAAGGCAATTTAAAGTGCTTTGGATTAAAATTCTTAAATATTTTTACATGGAGCTGCATTCATTTTTACTTCATTTACAAAAAAGGAAGTGTTGTATTCGCGAAAAAATTTTCACTCAAAAATCGGCCTTAATTTCCATTTTTCTCACCCCCGAATGAATGTTGAGTTTTTTTTTCGACCCGACCACACGTGGATATATGCCTAGGAACCTACAGACACCCGAAACATCCATTTTGATGACCCCCGAGTTAATTACAATGAATTTTCTCGTGACGTCTGTATGCATATGTGTGTGTTTGTGTATGTATCTTGCATAACTCAAAAACGGTATGCCCTAGAAAGTTGAAATTTGGTACGAAAACTCCTAGTGGGGCCTAGTTGTGCACCTTCCGTTTTGGTTGCATTCCGATGTTCCTAAGGGGGTCTTTTGCCCCTTTTTGGGGGGAAATCATTGTTAATTTCGATTTAAACTGAAGTAGTGTTATAATTTGTCGGACACTTGGCGATATATCGCCAGTCTTTTGGTCGCCAAGTTTTGTTGCGACAAATTTGGCAATTTTTTTTTTTTAATTTTAAATTTGGTTTCAATTTGGCCACTGTTGGTGATATTTAGAGAGTAAACGATTGAATCACATTAAAATTGCCAATAATGGGGAAATGACATTAAATTGGAGTAAAAGGAAGTCATGTGATGCACACATCAGCTCGTTTCTGATAGTCCTCCATTCTGTCTTTGTGTTTTTAAACCTATATTGCTTTGTTTAATTGTCTTGTTACACATTACTCTGACTTTCTAAAATCAGGAATATCAGTACATTGCAAAGGTGGACATATCCATCTTTGTGAATGTTTTGATTTACTAAATTTAAATAAAGTGTCCACTGCACCCCTTACTCCTTTTGTTCTCTTTTAAAAATTTAATGAGCAAACACGATTGCTTATTGTTCTCATTTGACTGATTTGATGTCCTATCATTTTATTTTCCCACCGCCACCCTCTGCAGCATTACCGTCGACCGGCTCCTCACGTTGCTGCTCCTATAGCGGAAGCCGTCTCCAGGTTGTATCCATGTCCTACACACACGCGCATACATACACAACTACACGCACACATACACCTACACAAACACACATCTACCCACACATTCATGCCTGCACACAGACTCAAACACATATGCCTACACACACATACACATACCCCCCCCACACACATTCATACACACAACTACCCACACACTTATGCCAGCACACAGACACAAACACACATGCCTACACACACATACACATGCCCCCACACTCAAACACACACGCCTACATACACACACTCGTGATTGCAAAAACATAATTTGAATTCAAGATGTCAAAATTCAAATTATTTTTTTTTTTACATATTTATTTTGATAAAATCTCAATTGATAAAAACAATTCATTTTGTTAATGTATTGATTGATTTGTATAGTTTCACTGGTTGTTGCATATCAGCTTACATTTTTTAAATATTTTTTAAAAAATACCTTTTTAATGTTTTGTTTTTCTCTGGTTTATACAAGTAACACTTTTGCACATTATTATTTCAAATAGTGTTTCACAGTCCCATTGTAGAGTTTTGCCCCCCATTAGCGAGCTTTTTTTTCCAACCAAAATGCCTTTCATCCTGTGAAGCCGGAAAGTTCGCATGTGTATTAGGTATCAAGGGTAAACATAAAATAGAATAAAATGCTCCATTTTAGCCATCAATATCTACAGTGAAATCCCATTACAACGAAAACCAATACAAAAAAATTTCCGTTTCAACAAAATACATTTTCTGTCCGGATTTAACTGCCATTACATTATTTGAATTCCATTACAACGAAATTCCCGATACAACGAATAAAATTTTCGGTCCCTTGAAGTTCGTTGTAACGGGATTTCACTGTATTACGCTGCAATCCCATTTTTTAAAATTAATTTTTATTGTAGTTCATAACTCTATGAAATGCTTGTTTGTTCACAAGATCTCCTGAAGCCCAGTATAAATCTTGTGTGCATCAAACATACAATGCAATAATTTCAAGAATAGCTAGAATATGAAAACCCTATGATTTTTCAGAGGCTCAAGAAAAACACCCTAGTCATAACCCCTACTCTGAGTTTAGAAAAAGGTTTTAAAGTGCTTTATTTTGATTTCTACTTGGGAGTGGCAACTGTGCATTGATGAAGTTCCCAAGACCTGTGTTGTTTTCCTCTACTTTTTTTCTTTTAACCCCTGACACACAAAGGAAGGGGGTTATAAGTTTGACGTGTCTGTGTATCTTTCTGTGGCACTCTAGCGCCTAAATGGGTGGCCGATTAAAAAAAACAAAAATTTTCGAAAAGAGAGTTGATCGAGAGTGTTCTTAGCTAGGTTGAGTCTTTGGATGACATTAATTAATGAAGATATTAATTAAAAACCTCTAAAAGTTTTTTGTGATTTTTGCAATGAAAATATATTTAAAAAATTTTAATACCAAAATAAAGAGTTTTTTCCTGCATCTGATAGAATGTGTTTGGAACTTCCATGTTACGTAGAATTTGAATTATAACGTGTTTTTAAAGCTGATTTTAATAAGAGCTAAGCCTTTATTCACGCACTTGATCACCGAATTCATTGTTGGGCAACAAGGAAATTAAATGCAATGAACGATTTCAAATTTTTATCTGTTGCCAGTTTCTATTTGTTCGCAAATAAAGTAATTGAAATTAATTTTTAATTGTTTTTGGCGTTCAAAAGAATTTTCAATTTTCCCTCTTAATTCTACAGTTGCGACTCAGTTGGTTTTTTTTTTAATTTTTAACTTTATATAGTTTTAAAAGAAAATTTAATTTTCATTTTCTAATTGTGATTTTTTTGTTTTTTAAGAAATTCTTACCAACTTAATGTTACAAGTCATTAATTAAAATTGACCCTATTTTATCAAATTGAAAAATGGTATTTACAAGATGAAATCCATTCTTGTCACAAGTGCTGTTTTTCTTCATGCTTTGACATGCTGTTTCATTCTTCTTGATGCAATCTAAAGTTCATGATAAATGTTGGTTCATCGCTTTTCAAGTTAAGCAAGGGAACAAAATTCTAAATTTCTGTGTTTGCTGCTTGTGAGATGTTTTGTAAGAAATTCTAGCTTCAAGTTTTTCCACTAAGATTTTGTTAATAAAATAATTTTATCAAAACTAATTTTTTTTAAATAGCTTAATTTTTTTTAATGTTGTGAGCTAGGTTTGCATATATTTTCCAAAATTTCATTTCATTGTGTAAAAGTTGCTAAATCTTGAACTGGAACCCAACAGCTTTTACATTACTCCCCCCCCCCCGCAAGTTTATAATCTGGGTGCTTTTGACTTTTGTGTTTCATGACCGATCAAGGACAGTTTGGATTGTAAAACCATCAAAATTAAACTGCACCCTGTGTGAGAGGGTGACAGCAAGCAGTGGAGTTGGTAGTCCCTTAGTATAATGTTGTCGTCTCAGAGCTACAGCAGATTTGTGATTGTTCAGTATTTTTTGAGAGAGAAAAATACTGAGTGTGTGCATAAAAAGAGGATTATTTGAAGTTAAATTCAACATGTTCCAGTTAATTTCATGCATCCAATTAAAATAGTCTACTTTATTGACACAAAAATAAATGGGAGAGCTTTCAGTTGTAGCAAAATATAAAGGGTGTTTTTTTAGAGGGGGTATAGAACTTTAAGTTGGCAGCACTGTTTGATATGTGTGCTATTTTAATAGCTGTCACTTCTTTTGTGTTCAGTTTGATTTGCCATTTCATCATGAATAGACAACAGGATGGTGCAACATGCCACACAGCACATGTCACAATTGATTTATTGAAAGAAACGTTCGGCGAACGAATAATTTCGCGTAATGGACCTGTGAATTGGCCTGCAAGATCATGCGATTTAACACCGCTGGACTACTTTTGTGGGGCTATGTAGAGTCTCTGGTCTGCACCGATAAGCCACAGATGATTGACGCCTTGGAAGAGAACATTCGCCACCTTATTACTGACATACGGCCTCTATTGCTGCAAAAAGTGAGAAAATCGGACTTTCTCTGAGCCAGCCAAGGTGGCCATATGCCAGAAATCATATTTAAATAAAAATGGCAAAAAATCATCTTTCGAATAAAGCAACATTCAAGGCAATTAATAACATTTAACTGTGTTTTATTTGAACCTAAAGTTCTCTACCTCTAAAAAAGACCCTTTACTAACAGTATTGTGTTAGTTCACACAGCCAAGCAATTTCAGTATTTTTCATCCTGTTTGGGTCACATGTCTGCTGCAGTAAGATATTCTACCATTGGTTTGTGGTGATGATGTATAAATGTCCAATTGTAAACATCATTATTGATGTAGATTTTAAAAAATGCTGAAAATATTAATAACTAATGGTTTTTGCTTTTCTTTCAGTGTTAGGTGGTGTGCTAGTTTGTCTGTTTCCTTTGTGGCCACAAACCATTAGGCATTATATTTACTATCTTAGTGTTGCAGCAGCATTCTTCCTTGTATTCATCATTGGCTTAGCTGTGTGTAAGTACAGGAAATTTTTTATGCTATTTTTGTTTGCAGTAATAATTTTCTAGTTAAGCTCTCTAACATTATTGTCATCATAAAGATAAATTTTCAAGATCTCAAAAAATTGTGGAATCACGAGTTGTGACAGTACATGTTTTTATAAAGATGCTGTTTTCGCTATGGATGCTAAAAAACTGATTCATTTTTAAATATTTTATAATTAAAGTCTCAGATGGGTATAAATTTAAAACTACAGTAAAACTCCTCTAATGCGGACACACACAGGACAATTTTTTTTGTCCGCAATAGAGGGGTGTCCGCAGGACAGGGGTTTAGTACTTTCATTTGCCTTGTAATTGGGGAATTAAAAATTGTCCGCATAGGAGGGGTGTCCGTCAGGAGAAGTTTTACTGTATTATGTTGATCTAGTGTTTTCAAGTCTCGAATACACCATAAGGCTTCTAAATTCGCACTAAAAAAAGTCTTTGTGATTAAGAGAAACAATTTTATTCAACCTCTCTAGGTAACAGTAGTTTCACCTAAAATATTATAATCAAGAATAAGTTTTATAAATTTTAATATGTTTTATTTTTTTTAAATTTTCAATGCATTGAAATATTTTTTAGAAAAAAATATGATTACAATTTTTTTCAACAGTTCGAGTGGTGTTCTTCGTCATAGTTTGGATTGTTACACTAGGAAAGCATCATATATGGCTTCTACCGAATCTCACGGAAGATGTCGGCTTCTTCGAATCGTTTTGGCCCTTATATAAATATGAATACAAAGGTCCAAAGAAAGAAGACAAAAAGGATTCTTCCAAGGAGAAGAAAGAAGCCGAAGTGTCAAAAGAAGAGGCCGAAGAAAAAGAAGCTGAAAAATCTGACGCTTCGAGTGCAGACCAAAACCAATCAGAATCTGAACAGGAAAGTGATGGAGAGAAAACCAAAGTTGAAAATGATTTTGAATTCCTAGAGGCGGAGGATGCTAAGACTGATGACGACGAAGATCGTAAGAGTGATGAAGATGGTAGTAAATCCAACGAGGAGGACCGCAAAACTAAATGAGATTAAGCTTGGCAAAGTCCTACTATGGCATTTATTTATGTTAACATTCGGAAGCAGTGATGGCATCTCTCATGACAGTGTTGAAAATAATTTATTACTATTTTTATATTTGAACTGTTGCTCTGAACATGTTGAAATTCTGTATAGATGTTTTTTGGTGGTTGTAAACATTTGAAGGGAAATGTAAAATATATTGCACATGATGTTTTTACGTTTATTTATTCATTGTGCTCAAAATTTCAGCACAAATTAGTGGTTTCTTTTTTCAAATTAGTTTTTTTTTTTTTTTTTTTTGAAATGGTTAAGATGAAAAATAGATAAGCAAATTTGGGTGGAGAAGTAGGATGATAGCTGTTAGGAGGAAAGCTTTGTTGGAAAAGACATTCTCATCCCAGTGACCCCTGTACCTGTAGATTTCTCTACTTATTGGTTTTTGTTGCCATGGCAAATGGGTTCGGGAGACAGTTCACCAAATAATCATATGGATTCCTGAATTCTTAACAATATATTTTTAAAAAATCAATTAAATTTTGAAGTTAATGAGCAATATTTACATTCCTAATAAAGAAATCTAAGAATAGTGTAAAAACCATCAAACTAATTATCAAGTCTTAGATATATTTCTCAAGGTTTCATTAAATTTATTATTATTATTATTATTTTGTAAATAATTAGCTTTGTATTGATCGATTTAATTTTAAAATTTTTAAGCACTTATAACTTTTTTTTTCAGTCTATAATTCTTATATTCGTTATCAGTAATGATGATGAATTTAAGCCATAACTCTTTCACAGGGCCATGCATTTCAGGATTGTAATGAGCTTCACTAGATATTTCTGGTAGGTCTCGGGTTTTTGCATATTTAATTGTAAAATAAAATGGATACTAGTTATAAATATAGAAAGACACTTGCACTGGACATCTCAAGAGGTACCGAACTGAGAGACTTAAATAACTAAGGTCTGATTTAGATAATGTGTGAAGAATGAGTATAAAGTTCTGATACCTTGAAAACGTGCGGATTTTCTTCTGAGAGGAGCACAAAATTTTGGGGACGTGGATATCACTGAGTTAATCAGGCCCTCATGCTAAAAATTATTATTGAACACGTTATTTTTACAGCTGTACAAGATCAAAAAGATAATGTTTCTTGATACAACCACTATGCACACGTCCTTTGCAAAACAATGTGTTGGCCTTAATTAGCTGAGCACACAGATGATGATGTCATGGAATAGCTAGACTGATTTCTTTAAAAAGAAATTGACAATGATATTGGTTAAAATCCAATTTAAAAAAAAACAAAGAAAAAACAAGGTATCCCCCTCTCATTCTTACATATTTACATAACTACAACAAGCCTTTCATTTAGCCAAAATGTCGGATATAAACATCCAGGATGGACTATTGCCTACAAAGGCAGAAAGTAGTCACATTATAAAAATATTGGATGTAAAATCCTTGCCTATTATATAAACAAAGCACATAAAAGAAATTTAATGTTATTGTGTTACCTTTCAAAGAAATTCAATGCACATTAAATAGCAGAATATCTTTATTTTATACTAAAATACTACTTACATGTGATGCAAAATGTAAATGCTTCTTAAACAGGTCCACATTATATTGATCATGAATTCATAATTAAACAAAGTGACACATCAATTCAACTTGTTTGATAATCACATGAAATTCAGTAGTGAAAGTTGTCAATAAAATGTTGAGGCAAATGCATGTCTGAACATTGACCATTGACACATACACAAGTAAAACTTCAAGTTGAACTCAAGGGGAAGGGAGATGAGGTGCACATGAACAAGTTGGAAAAAATCACTCATTTTCTATTTCTGTAATACTTTGCATTTATTTGAAATCATGAAATCTGTTTATTCAAAAAAAAAAAAAAAAAAACATTTTTGCATGCACTCTAAAAACTAAGAATTAAATTATATGAAAGTAAGTACACAGATAATTTTTAGCACGCTATAATGTAGCTTTAAAAAATAATGTTTTTTTTAAATAAAATTTTCTTAAAATAGTTTTAAAAAAAGAAAGGAAAAGGCTTTTAAAAGTATGAAAGTCAAATTTTGAGTTCTTCCATCATGTTCATATGCATAAAAATTCAATGTTGTGGGAAGGAAATCAAACTCGAGACAATATATCTTTAACCTTTGGCACACAAACGTGAAAAACTAATTTCTCTTATGCTAAAAATATATACCGAATTGAAAAATTATGCTTCAGTGAAACTTAAACACAACTTTTAAAATATTACTAATAGTTGGCTATATTGAATTACATATCTTTTTTTTTATCACTAACTGCTAGTTTCTAACATTTATATCATGAATAAAATAGTTAGCAAGCAAAATATAAATTTAACAGTTTGGTTAATGGCCTCTATATTTCTCATTAGGCATGTAAATCTTTTGAAATTTCTTATTTAGTTATTATTGTTCATGTATTTACTATTTAGCTTTAATGAACAGTGAAAGAGATTCCTCCTTTATCACACAATGTCCTGTAAAAAAAGATTGTAAATTAGGTGCGATAGTACTTGCAATGGAGAATTCTTTGATATCTTTCAGATGCTAAAATCTTCAAATTAAACAAAGTTAAGCTATATATAGAGCTGTTTTATTAATTTTTTTGACTACATATCAACTTGCAAGTATTACTAAAAGAAAAACCTGAAATTTACCAATTTTGATTCATCAAAAACTCATTTCATTTCGGGAGTGAGTTTTCGATAGTCAATAAGCGATAATAATTGCTATTATGCTCCTCATTTGCTTTAATTTTTATGGAGTATAGATAATCTAAAATAAAATAACCATTTTTTACTGAATCAAAATCAACTTAAAAAAAATGTGAAAATGAAAGTTTGTGGAAAGATTAATTTTTACACTTTACAGTCATGTTGAAAGTTTTTAGACATTTGTACACATGATTCAGATGAGACATTTCCATTGCCTCACTTTAGAAGTTGGTTTGAATCGTACGAGTTGCTTTTTTAAAAAATTTCTATTTTCAGACACAAGCACCATTGTAAGTAGACAAAAGACATGGCAGTCACATAATATGTTGGCAAAATTTGCACATTAACACAGAAATGTAGAAAACTATACCTTGAAGCCTACAAAGTAAGAGTTATAACATAAATACATTGGAAAATAAAAGTATGATTTAAGCTCCCAAGGTAATATTTCTACACACTGTAAGATAAATTTACACTGAAAATTTTTTCATACCAAATACAAACAGCTAAATTGTTAAGTATCTAAAATTTTTATAAAACACCAATTACAAGGAACACCTAGTTAAAGAAAACATCTATTTCAAAGCATACATATAAAATGCAGACTTATTGTCATTTTAATTTATGAATCAACACAAATGATTACGTTCATGATTATTGGTTTATATTGTGCTCTGCCAATCTGTTTGTTAAAAACAGCTACAGCAGGAAATTTTTCCTTATATTTTATTTGCTAAGTTTTCCCATACATATTACTCCTATGAAATCATGATTTCAGTACCTGATAGTAGGTTGAAAATCTGAACACATTTTCTTCGAGAGCAACATATCAGGATGGTGTCTAGAGTTTATCTACACTTTGGGAGAAAAACTGCAAGGACAGATACAATTTTCCATTATTTACATGTCACTGTTTCAGTATTATACAAATGTAGTATACTTTCTGAACGAATTATTTCATTCACAGAAGAAATTAGTACTTGAGTTAAGTGACCTCATTTTCACAAATTAAAATCAGAGCCAGATTATTGCATTCGTTTGTACTAGCAAGGAAAACTGAATGCATAAAACTTGCAAAAGTATCACATATTATTAACCAAGATTTAATTTTATTTGGAATATATATATATATATATTTTTGGAAAACAAAATTCATAAGGAAACATCTGCCAAATGTATGTAGATTTTGACACCTAATATACTTGTCTGAAGAATCAGATTGAGTAAAGAAAATTATTTTGTAGTGAAATAAATACCTGATAGTAAATTTAATGCAAGTTTTTTTTTTTCGTTAATTTAAAGCTATGTTTGGTCACTAACAATATTATACTAAAGAGACCTTAATAACACTGAATGGACTTCTGCTGTAAGATGAAAAAAAAAAAGGTGTCCTATTTCAAATACATAAGCAGATGTTTCATAATTTCATTTGAATAATATAACAGTTCATTTAGTACTAAAAGTACTTCAAACAAATATGTTTCTTTGATCAAATCATTTCTGTTAAAAAAGAACTTTAAAAATTTGAATTTAAAAAATCTGACATAATTTGAAGTTTTACTATAAAAAGTACAATAAATAACCCTAAATTTAATGACATTTAGGATGCTTATTCCTTTTGCATGCATATTTACACCTGTTCACATCATATTCAATCACAAATATTATTTCAAATAGAGCCATATGTAAATTACCTGATTGAATACAAAAGAAAATATAAATAATTGCCTGTATACACACACAGGAAATAGTTATCCATTAAATTACAAAAACCTTGGGAAACATTACTTTTTTTCTTGCTTATTAAAAAATATGGGTTTGCATCCCCCCATGGTTTAAAACTCGATATTTTCTAGAAATTCAATAATTGGAAAATATTTATTTATCATTTTTATCAAGTGTTTTCAAAGGGCAAATTCCTTTGAAGTTACGTTATTTAAAAAAATGTGCAAAATATCTGGCAGTTTCTTGGTGGATCAATATTTGGCTTTTGTTTCTTCTTTTTTTTTGGTAATTATCGATGTTTTACACAATTGTTTTAGTTAGGGCAAGGTTTTTCTCAAGGGTATAGTAATAAATCAGAAGGCGTTGGAAGTTCATTTAACCTTTTTTTTTTTTTTTTTGACACAACCACAACATTGGTACTTGATATTCGATTAACTTACAATATGAACTGATACTCAAAAGCAGAAAGCAATTTACACTGAAATATTTTCCTCCAATAACAATCTGAGAACATCACCATAAGATACCTAAAAATATTTCTTTACATATGGCAAAATAAAAAAAATACAAGCATCCTTCTTAAAATCGATATACTTTTTTCACAAAAATTAAAAAAATAATGAGGCACTTTTGTTTCATTGGGGGTGACTGCTCAAATACGACAGGCATTGCAGAAAACAGTTGCATCCGAAAATAGGATACTAAAATTAATTAACTGCAGTAATTACAAGAAAAAAAAAAGATTAATTAATCATGTATTCAATATAACTGATTTTGGTTATGTGGAGTAGAAATTTGAAAGTCAAAAATTGTTAACAAATAACAAATGTGTTCTTGCATCTAAACAGTTGACGTAAGTTGCTGAATTACTTTATTGCAGCCGTTCTCAACACCTTTTTTCTTCAGGCCACACACTTATAAAAATTTTATCAATGAGCCACCAGTAGTAATAAACAAAAATAAGGGCGTGTTCAACCTTTTTTTTAAAAATATCATTGAATTCATCCAACAAATGGTCTCGTTTCAAGGGAAAATCAATCTGAAGTTTAAAAAAACAAAAAAAAGGTAAAAGTTTTTTTAGTGATGTACCTGCACAACAATAAGTTTATATTACAACCGGCTATATTTTTTTATAACCTTTGTCGGACCACAATTGGGGAAACACAGAAGAGCTTAGCCGCTCACTGGTTGTGTCTGGCTGAATTATTCATCTTTCCAAAAAAATTGCAAGCTAATACGTTCACAACTAAAACAAAGCAACTAAGGTTTCAAGAGATGGAAAACTTACCTTGTCTGTCACCAGTCACCCCCTTTATAGCTCGAATACCTGAAATGTATTTGAGTGTCAGCCGCCATGAGAAGTTGTTCATGAAAAATAGAGCAGCACCAAAAGCGGGAATGAGATTGGAGGGTTTCACAAGCATTTATGAGATTAATAATGTTTAGTAGTATAATCTTGATTATGGATGGTTTCTTTTCGTTGTGTATATATACATATAATATATAAATTTTTTTATGGAACACTCTATTCAGTAACAAGCATGATAAAAAGTCTTCACGTCATAAGCAATTGTTAGCTTTCAACAAATCTTTAAAAGTATAATAAATTTTATTTTGTAAACATGAACGACAATTCATATGCTTTTCATCATCATTTCTTAGATACATATATAAATATTTTTGTTTGAATGCATATACCATGATGCTATCGATCAATTTAATATTTTGATTACAAAAAGAATACACAAGTGAAAGGAACTATACCATAATTTGATTTTAAAAAAAGGTTTGATTGATGCCTTTTTTCGTAGTGCATGAAAGTAATGAAATGTACATGTTGAAATTAACATTCAACATCATAAAATGTAAACACAGTCCAAGGCACAATGTTAAAGAAAATTTCATTTTAAGTCACTGTTGAGAAGTTTGCAACCTAATGAAAGAATAAATCTTTTGAGTAAGAGTTTATAGAAGACTTCTTCCTTCCAGGCAGTTTTCTTACGCATTTTTAAACCAAAATCAGAATAGATTTTCAATCTCTCAGAAGAAGAAAAGATCTCCTTCTTTTGTTTTTTTATGTGTGTACTTTCATAGTTGGATTGAATGTTAGTAAATATATCGTTGCATTGAATGATTTCACAATGTTGAATTCATTTTTCTGTTAACAATGTTTCGTCAATATTAAAAATTAAGTCATTCAACTATCAAAACGTCAAAGCATTGATTTTTTTTTTTAATTTGAAAGGGAAGAGTTTTTTACTTTTTTTGCCAACAAAAATTCTGGTAATAAATATTTAAAGTGGTCACACATGAGCCCAGAATAATGAAATAATCCCATACTCGGAATATTATGATTAGAATATGATAATAAATAAATAAAATATTATCTGATAAGATATTCCAAACAAAAAAAAAGTATGATTGAGCAAACCATCAGATAAAGAGAGTATTTTCAAGTATTTTTAACGTTAAACAAAAAATAGTTTTTCTGAAATAAAATGAAAAAATGACTAAGATTTTTTGAAGGCATTTCAATAATCAGATTTATATTTTAAAAAGAAGTAAATTACTCTCCCACCCTCAAAAATGCATTTTGATTTATTAAATAAAAATGAAACACTTTTCCACATTATAGAAAACAATCAAGAAATCGTCGACCCAAAAAAATATTGAAGATAATGCAAGAAAATTTTAATAGCAATAGGAATACTAACATGCTCATGCATAATACATTGCTGCAACACATTTGTAGTGTATTTAGATGATGCAGTTGTATTAGTTAAAATGTAATTAATAATAACAATAACAACATTACAGCACAATAAATATTTCAGGGCTTAATATGTAATAGATGTACGTATAAGACAACATATATCATTCACAGAGTCATAAAAAGATATCCACCATACATGCACTATGTACAATGTAGGCACAGACGAGTAATTCATAGCATATTTTTGTTTGAGGTAACATTTTGAGTCTGCAAATAGAAAAGCTGTGACAAAACTTAGTTGATGGTAAGTTTTTCGAAGGAAAATTTTTACAGTACTTTAAATTAAAATGTAAGCATCAGAAAGATAATGGAAAAATCAGTAAAAATTATGCAACATTGTTTTATTACTTAACAAAATCCACATCAAAGTTTCAATTTTTTTTCCTCTGAAGGAAAAAATTAAATAAAGAGAAATACCATGAATTTCCATCGATGAAAAAGCACAAGCATTTTGTTCATAAATTGTTGGGGAAAGAAGAAAAATATAAAGCAATAATTTTCAAGTTATTTTCCTAAAATATATCCCAAATTCTAAAATAAAATGCATAATTGTTTTTGCAGATCCTATATATGTAGTCTAGAAAAAATAAATACATCTCACGTATATATCTAACATTCCTTTCAATTTGAACAAATTTGAAGCACACAAATGATCTTGCATCATCTAAAAAATAATTTTCTAACATTAATCAGAAATTATAAAATTCCTGTAAAATATGGGAAAGTAATATGAAACAAATGTCATGGTAACACATTTATTTAGAACATATAAAACTGTGATCAGACTTCACAATGCATAGAATATTCCCAATGTACAAGTGGAAAATTATGGTCAAAATGACATGGCTTTGCCGAACAAAACTGCTTCAACAGCCTCTAGGTCAAATTAAATGCCTTTCATTTTGATGAAAAATAGAAAACTTTTCCTTTTAAAAAAGAGTCAATACCTATTTTATGAAAGTCTTCGAAAATTCAAAGATTACATAAATTTATAATCAGTTTTATGAAGTATGTTCAATTTTTTTTTTTTTTTTTTGAAAATATCCCTCTAATGTGTTAATAAATAAATTAATTATGTTTTTAATGAATTTGTTATAATATTTGTAGTTGAATTAGTACAGATAACACACTTTAAAATTTACCAGAAATCTTTCAAGCATTGTAAATTCCTACTTTTTCAATTTGAAGTTTACATTAAAAGGAATAATTACAGCGAAACCTAAATTCCAATGAAAAAAACAAAACAATTTTTGATAATTATATCATAGAATTCATTGCAATTGTTTCGTGTAACTGGCTATTTCATACATCCTATCTATTGAAGTGTTCTAGAAGATAAGGATCTAATTTCTCCCACAATGCGATAAGGCGCTAATCGTCGAGTCGAAAGGGAGGCTGTCGAGAATCTTGTTCGGCCCGCTAGCAGAGGAAAAGAAAAAGCTAAGCAACATCTTTTGATCCTACTTATGTAACAAATAGCTCTCGCACACAACACATCCGAGTGGCAGCAGTCGTAAGAGAATAACACGTCACGGCAAAACTAATGTATATATCTTCACCAATTTACACATGATGGAATTATTCCAACTTGGCAGGCACAATTGTGGAGTCTAGGAAGCACCACACAAGTCACACGAGTGCTGGCACATTCCTGAGGAGTGGCTGGTGGTCGAGGGCACTGAGCAAGTCGTCGCCCTGCAACAGGTGTGAGGACTGAATGGGGGCATTCACCTCCGCATCGTACTGGCTGATTTTCAGGAAAGAGTCCAGTAGTTCACTCTCCGATGCCAAAAGTTCAGTACAACTGGAGGTGTCACTGTTTCCCAGGGTTTTCATAACATCATTCGATGGCAGAGATAAAACTGCAGGCTCAAACTGTTGGAGGAAAAAAAAATGTTGTGAAGATTTCAAACACACTCTATAATTGGGGTAAACCTAACCTGGCAGTGTCACAACGCTGTGATTAGGATCTGCCTAGCCTTTCACAATGTTGCCAGGTTAGGTTTTCCCCAACTATAGTTCTGAAATAACTAAAACTAGAATTGAGGTAGAGAGAAGCAAAGGGATGTAAGTGGACATTTTCACGCTTTGAGTAAAACGCTTTTACAGATAACGTTCTAGGTAGGCTTTCATTGCATATTTCCCCCCCTAAATCATGCTGTATATGACATGACACCCCAAAGTCCGCCGCATCAACTATTTTGACGGTTCATCCGTTTAAGATGTTTTATTTCCCCCGACAAATGGGACTTCAGGGACAAATCATGTTGTACAGCAGCACCTACCAGGGCTACTAGTACTATCGCTTGCCACAAGATGGAGGAGAGGTTCCCCTACTACTTGTACTAGTTATCTTAAAATGTTTGATTTTGGCACTTACATCCCTTTACTTCCCGCTGCCTCAATTGTGGAATTCTTGCATTTACTTCTTGAGGTATAGCAATCACCATCATTCAGAAAAACTTTCTTATACACCACCCTTGGAGCAACTGGCACCCAAAACAATTCATCCTGGGATACATGTGTATGAAATTTTGTTCAGATTCCATGTATTATATTTTCATTTAGAGTGGCCACATAAAACCAAATGCATACATACGGACTGAGACATTTTCCCAAAGGGTCCAACAAATCGTTAATACAACATGAGACATAGAAGCTGATAATTTTCTACGCTCTACGCCCTAAAAATCCAACAACTGGAGTAAGATTAAGCTGCAATCAGGGGATTTTTCCAGAAAAAAACGTTTTTTTTCCACCACTTCCAAATTTCCGGAAGTTTTACATCTCTAGGTTTGCCTCAACTATAGCATTGTAACTATATTGTTCAACTATAGTAATGTTGAAAAGATTAAATCAGCATATGTTTTCCAAAAGGAATGACATTTCCTGTTTGGCAAAATCACATTAACAGCTCTAAGCTATTTAACCATTACATGAACAATATTTTTTTACATTTTATTTAGTGACCATAAATACACATTCGCTTACCTTTGAGTCTGAGTATCGGTTATTGCTCGAAGAGAGGTAACCACGGCTGGCATCTTCCCCACTGATTAGGAGATTCAATAAAACACTGTCAGATGCTATTCCCTGAGGAGCTGAAAAGTAAAATCATCAAATCAATCTTCAGGTTTCACAGCAAAATTTATCATAAGGCAGACAATAAAGCAAAAATATTTTAATCCCAAATAATTTTTCCACTATGAAACATGCAAAGCTAACAAAATTTCTGAACATTTAAGCACTTTAAAATACTTCTATTCTAATTAGCTTTAAATGTGTCATATTAGATAAGGTTTTCTATAGTTTACACTTCACCATTAATGAACAGTTTTGAAGTTTTACCATTTAAATAAATAGATTTCAAATAATCAAAGGGGATTGAAAATATAGTTGATTTTTCTGATAAAAGAATGCAGATTTAAAGAAATTCAACTTTTGATGCAATAATGACAATTTTAAAGTGCTTACTATTTCTCAAAGTAATGACATGGTATATTGGATGTGCGATCTTTAAAAAATCATTTTTGACAACCAAAACTTTCTTGTACACTCACTGATAGTAATTTTACCATTAAAATTGGACAAAACATGGGGAACCCTGCATACTTTTTAAAATTAAAAACTTAATATCTACAACCTACAACCCCCCCCCCCAAAAAAAAAAAAAAGGCTGAAAATTTGTTTTTTGCAGGATATTTATAGAAATATTAAATGGAACGTAAGCTTTTTTGGCTAGAAGGAAAAAAAGACTGCAGCTTACCATGGAAGAATCAAAAATTATCTGTGAAAAAGCGCAACACAGCAAATACAATCTTGTACTTGCATGATGAAGGAATACACAGAATGCTGCAAGTGTCAAACACCATTACTGCTTTTTCACCTTTAAACAATTGATCCCATCCAAACATAAAAGTTGGAGTAGAGTCTACCTCTCACTTAAAAAATTTCACTTTTGGCCACTGCACTGTTCTGAACAGGAGGCAAGAAAAAGTGAGTAAGAAAATGCTTCCCTGCATGTGGTACCATTGAGACATTTGATGAAACTTTTATTTCAATTTTCATATTTTAAAGTCATGGTAGAATGATGATTAAATATTTGTGGCATGATCAATGGCAGAACATTTAAAATAAAAGTTTTGAAACGATGTTAAGTTTGAAAACAAAAATGCCCCAACATCCACTGTTCTTCCCCTAATATTATTATTATTTTTTTTTTCAAGAAAAAAAAAGACATTCATTATCTTTTATTGTATAGTAAAAATGCATTGTGTGTTAGAATTGTGGGTTTAAATCATCATTGAAAGAAAACTTGATGCCTGTTTCAAAAGTAATATGCAAGCCCCCCCCCCCCCCAAAAAAAAAAAATCCCTTAAATATGATTGAAGTTACAAAGAGTAGTCAGTTGATTTATTGCCCTGATAGCAATTGTTTGAAGGAAAAAAAAATAAAGGAAAATTTTATCTTATCAAAGATGACCAGAACCACAATTACATTTTAGAAAACTTCTGCAAAGAATTTTAAATATTAATAATGTTATAAAGTATAATGAAAACAAATATAAAAGATAGTACATACCCGAACAGATGAGTCCACTGTCAAGTTTTAGACGTTTGGGACTCTCCGTCGGCCCGTGGTGAGATGGACTCGCCCTCTTTGGGGGAGGGTCTGGGGGAGAAGGGAATGGTTGTTTGTGCTCTATAGATGAAGTGGACAATTCCGAAACCGACACTTGCACCTTGATCAACCTGTCGTTGACCTTGACCGTCGTCGTGTGGGAACCGAAAGGAGGTGAATTGGAACGCCTATCGCTCGAAGTCGTGTGGCCATTCCGCCTTTGGGATGCACCAGATTTTCCAGGTTGTTTTTTTATGGGTATGTTATCTAGCATGATGATGTGACCATTAGATCCATTATAGTTCCTAGATGGAGTAAAATGCTTCTGTTTTTGAGAGTTATTTTTATTATTGTCCATGGATAGCCATCGCTTGGATTGTGTGGTATCTTTGCGCTGCGTAACACATTTTTCTGGCAATTTGTTATTCAATGGATTCTTTTTGACATCCGATTGCAACAAGGCGGCGAGGCTGGATTTTAATGAACTGTCCGTTAACGACTTTTGCCTAGGAGAACAGCTTAATGGGGAATTGCACTCTGGTAACCTTTTAAAAGACAATAAAACAATTAAGCAAATTTGTAGAGTATAATGACACAAATAAAAAATATAAAGAGAAAAGTATGAGCAAATGATAAAATGTACAAAGTCAAGTTATTGAGTAAGTCAGAAAATGTAACGAAAATATATTTATCACTATAATCATTAGGAAATTTTTAAAATTTTTTCCACACAATCTCCAGCAATGTTGATGCAGGTATTCCATTGTTTTATCATAGCCACAATTCCAGCTTTATTATATCTCTAGGTTGCTGTCTCATCTCACAGTATGACTGTATGTTCAGGGGTAAGAAGTGACCGACTTGTCACATATAGGACATTTTCCACAAAAAATATAGGACAAATATAGGACACATTATATGAATAATTTTGCTATGATAAAAGAAATAATACATATCAATTATTATTTAGTTATTCTTATCAATGATTTTGTCGAAAAAAAACCTCAAACAAAATATTTTACATCTATAATGACTTTTCTGTAGTTGAAAGAATAATTGTTGTTGAAATAAATGTAGTTGAAAGAAAGAATAATTTTTGAAAAAAGTGTACTTTATAGACTAAATAACTAAACAAAATTTTAAGAAAGATAATTTTTATTTTTTTTTCCTCACTCATGACCCAAGTACTAATTCCACTGCTCTTAGATTTTATATCTAAACTGAACCCTTTACCACTTGTATTAAAAACAAACAGAGCTTGAAAAGGATCCTTCTGACGTTTTTCAGAGTTTTCTTTATGATTGAATGTTTTAGCATGCTGCCTCAATTGCGAAAATCCACTATTGCTTATGGGCACTGAACAGTTGCAAAAATGACAAAAAGCAATAAAATCATCTTTTCCTTTAGTGCACCATGCACCAAAATGTGCTTCTGGTTCAACAACTCCACATGAAATGTTGTTAAGCGATGCGATTTCGCCATTATAATTTCACTTATTACAACAAACTACGTTTTAACATCATAAGGAACTAATTATTCCACGATCCCAAAATTCCACAAAAAGAAAAGATTGCAAAAAGAAAATTAGAACATTCCGATCAGAAAATGCACTGAACGCAAAAATATACCAACCAAAACCATGATGGAAAACAAAACAAACGGCTGTTGCCCCCCCCCCCCCCAATGCAAAATTCTAAAACCAACTTCCTGTTGCAGAATTTAGTCAGTTGAGTTTTTTTAATTTGAAATTCGTTTGGGCACGTACTTTCAGCGAAAAATCCGATGTCAGAAAGTTTATTTAACGTTCTTTTTAAAAGATATATATGGTATAAAACGGGAATGTAGGAAATATATGACATTTTTGAAAAATATAGGAAATATAGGACGATTTTGATGCTTTTTTTTGAAAATATAGGAAATATAGGATATATAGGACTACTTCGACCCCTGTATGTTGTACATTGTCTGCAAATTGTTTACCTTCAAGATGTTTCAGTGGATCAAACAGATGGACAGCGTCCACCTTACAGCCAGTGGTGTAGCAAAGAGGGGGGGGGGCGGGTCCGCCCTGGGCTGCACTTTTCTAGAGGTGGCAAGTTGGTTCTTTTGATGTGGAAAAATTAAAAGTATTTTCCAAATAAGGAAATTATGGTTTTAATCTATTACTGCAGGCAAGAAAATATTTTCTTAAAGCACTCGAAAGGACAAAAAAACTTTTCTGGGATATAATGGACAATTTAAGTATTCCAGTAGTTTTCAATTATTCGAAGAAAGTGACACCACAAACGAAGAAAAGTGCGGCTCAAGCCCTTTCAAACCAAACTTTCCCAGAAAAATATGAGTGTTTCAACACTCAAATTTATGATTGAAAAATCAATAATAAGAAATTCCCTACCTGATTTGAGCCGCTCTTTTCTTAGTTTGCGGTGTCATTTTATTCTAATAGTTGAAAACTAAAGGAATACTAAATATTCCATTCTGCCCCAGAAAAGTTACTTTGTCTTTTTGAATGCATTATGAAAAGAGCATGGTATTTTTTAAAAAATCTGTTATTTGGACTTCAGAGGTTTATTTCAGGAGCAATGATTTAAAATTTCTTTCTTGAAAGTTTCTTGAAAGACTGCTCATTAAACAAATTTTCCTTTTTTTTTTACTTCAGGAAAATGTTGATAAGAATAAGAAAAAGGGGAGGTGTAAAATGTTGCACCAAACAATTTATTGCTCATCACACTATATGCTTCAGAGTTTTCTTTGATTTCCCACTCTTTACAAGGGTTCTCTTCTTCAAACGAAGTATAAGGGATTTCCATTTTCTCACTTTTGAGAGTAGATAATCTATCCGACAATTTTAGATCATATGTTAATCTATTCCTTATGGAAGGTAAGCGAATTTCTTTTTCAACATTTGGGTTGGACCTTCAACTTATCGAAACATAGTCTAAAATGTGTTTTAAAGTATTCAGTTTCAAATAATTCCGGTTGGGAACCTCTCTCACCCCCACTTTAATATCATATCCCTTTTCCTGATATCGCCAAAGGTAGTTTAAAAATACGTTTTTAGACCTCAATGTCGGAAAATTTCTGGGAAGAGCCCCTAACACTACTGTTTCCTTTAACGTAGCAAACATAGCCAAAAAGTATATATATAGACCTTTAATTCTGAAAACTTTCCTGGAGAAAAATCCCACCCTCTCTTCCCAAGTCTCAACATCTAAGCTTAAAATTGCATTTTTAAAGCTTCGATACTTCAATATCAATTAATGAAAACAGCATTTGAACCATGACTGTCCTTGATCTCCTAAAGAGAGTCAAATAGAGGCTAAAATACATTTTTAGGATTTCAATTTAATTTTTCTGAAACAGATGTCTTAGTCGCCTTCCCCCTCCCCCCTAACATCTCCAAAGATTAAAACTGCGTTTTTACAATTCAATTTTGAAAAATTTCCAAGGAAAGAACTCTTCACCCATTTTCCTTATGTCCCCAAAGATAGCCCAAAATTTTCTTTCTTAGAAATTTGCATGAGTAGGAGAGCTAGCTAACCCTTCCTTCTGACAGTTAGTCTAAAATGAACTTCAGCTTTAAGAATGATTTTTAGAGGGAAACCTCCCTCTGTCCCCTCTTCCTCCTAACATTATAAAACAAAGACCAAAGTTGGACGTCAGTTAACAGAAATTTTTCAGGAGAGAACCGCTTGGCTTCACAACATTTTTTAAGCCATTAGGGAACCTCTCAGAGTCGCCAAAGACAGCCTAGAATTGTGTTTTTTAGACTTAGGTGCCGGAAAAATTTCCAAAGAAAGAACCCAAACCTTCCCCTTTCAACCAAACCACCAAAGATGCCCTTAAAATTGATTTCAATTAAAAAACATTTCAGTAAGAAACCTCAGCACCCCTCTCTCCCCTAACGCCTACAACTACGTTTGAATGCGCAAGCAATTGCGTTTCCAAAGATTGCCTGAAATTGCATATTTCAGAGCTTAAATTTTCGCATTGAGTATCCGACCATTCGCGATTTCCTTGACTTCTAAGTAGACTTAGCTGCATTTTAAAATTTCCTAAAATTTCCTTACCCACCGATCCCCTAACCTCAACAAAGAAACATTAAAAGAGACTAATTTAAAAAAAAAAAAAATTGGGAGCAAATTCAACGTGCCATTTTTAATAAATTTACTAAAATTGCAGTTTTTGACTTAAAATTTAGCAATTTTCTCCAAGTGTGTGCCCTATTCCCCACCCCCTCTTTTCTTTTTAAAGTACATAGAGAATAATGAGGACTTATTTTTTTTTCAATTAAATTTCTAGTTTTAATTTAAACACGTTTGACAGTTTTGTGTATTAGCTATTTCTCAACGAAAGCGCAACAAATTGAGGAACCGCCCGAGCGGCAAACACTGTGGCTGCGCCACTGCTTACAGCCCAGATTTGGTCAGAGCAGATTACCATCTGTTTGGTCCATTAAAATAACATTTTTGGATGCAAACAATTGGCAGATGACATTCAACATGAAGTCCTACAGCAAACCATAGAAATTTATTGCAGCTAGAGGTGGTGCTCTGCAATGTTGCTGGAGATAACGTGAGAAAATAAATAGTTTCCAAGTGGTTTTTATGGTCAATTATTTTTTTTATTATCTTTTGAGATTTACGCAATCACCTACTCTCGTAATTAAGATATTGATGACTACGCAGCTTCTTATCTTTACTAATAATAAAGCTGAAAGTCTCTCTGTCTGGATCTCTCTTTGTTAGGATCTCTGTGATGTGCATAGCGCCTAGACAGTTCAGGGCAATTTTCATGAAATTCGGCACAGAATTAGTTTGTAGCATGGGCAGGGCCGGATTTAGACTTAACGGAGCTCTAAGCTATTTCAGGTATGGGGCCCCTTTTTAGTTTGAGAAACGTTTCTCTCGGTGGTGTAAGAGGCAATTTGTTTTCCCTTTTACTATGTTTGTCTCTTTCCTCTAATACATACAGCAATACTTTTACTTTGCTGATCGTGTTTTTAATGTGTTTTTCCCTGATGTCCGTTTTGGATTTGCCATAAGAGGGGGAATGGTATCAAGAGAGTGATTCAGGACTCCACTTTAGAGTATAGAATATCCCCAATTGTAAGAGGGTTCTGGGGTTTCTCCCCCGAGTGGAAATGCGAAAAATAGATATAAAATTCTGCATTTTGAAGCCTTATAAGATGTAGTTGGAACTACAAAACTATCAGGACAGAAAGAGGCAAACAAAACCTTTTTAAAGTTATATACTCTTTTGCAAATCAAGATAATAATACCCATTAAAAATTGTTTTTGATTTGACAAATCAATGACAGCAGTTGACAAAGAGAAAGAGCGGAGGAAGAGAAAAGACGATGCAGTTACTTACTCACATTAGCTTTTGGTACAATTAATTTTTAATTACCCCTCCAATCCACCAACAAATACAACAATAAATTAAATATAAAATGATCAATAGTAAAAATGCTTTAAACGAAGTGGTGTACAGATTTAGAAAATAGGTAACAAGAGAGTAACATACTGCCTATTTGAACAAGTCATAATTTATAAACTTGATAAGAAATAAAACTGGAGTCCATTTCACTTCGGATTTTCAAAACTTATCTAATGATTTTCAAGGGCTCTAGAACAATTAAAATTATTTAAAGCACTTCATTTATACTTTCAAGACTTTGATATTTTAGTACTTTATTGTAAATTTTTACTCCTGCTCTAACTTTGTAAGAAACAGCTATTTTAAATTTAAAAGAAAAAAGAAACTATGGATTTCTCAAAGTTGTTTTGATTCCAACAACTTTTCTTCAGTTGCAAGTGGGAGAGAAAACAAAAAGGAATAGAGGTAGTGTATTTTCAAGTGCTTTCCATTGTAATTATTTTAAAAATATTGAAAAGCTTTTTGATGTTTAATTTTGAAAGTAGTGCTAAGAACATTCAAATAGATTCTAATCAGATAATTCTGGATAAGTGATTGAAACAAGAGCTTGATGTTTCAAGGAACTTGTGAGAACCTTAACCTTCGAAACAATTTTTACTTTTCGTGAAGTTTTTTGAAACTTTTAAGGGGCACGGAAGGTAGATTATGTTAAGGGTCAAAAGTTAGCTTAAAAACGGAAGGGTATGGTGCCTTCCAAAAAATCCTTGGGGAAAACACAAGGGAAATCATTTCCCTTTCCTTTTAATGTTTCCAAACACATTATAAGATTATGATTTTAAAATTGCAATGTCAAAAAATTCCGAAGGAGAGTCGCCAGATTACCACCTATAGTAACTAAATGTAGTTTAAAATTGGGTCGAGTAGACTTCAATTTTGAAATGCTTCCAAATAAGATCACTGAGCCTCGTTCTCTCTTTAACGAGAATTTTAATGTCTTTGCTCGAACTCGGAAAAATCAAGATCCGGCACTGTTTAATTTAACTTTTTAAATTTACAGAGGTGGGTCAAAATATTCTTTTGCCGACTGGGCCAAAGTTAGCCTGTCTGCTCCTGGTTGGGGCCTCTAACAAATCGGGGGCCGTAAACTATAGCTTGCTTAGCTCGTGTGTAAATCCAGGCCTGAGCATGGGGGTGTGCATCTCAAAGAGATTTTTCGAAAATTTGATTTTGTTCTTTTCTATTCCAATTTTAAGAACATTTTATCAGGCAAATTATCATTACAATGACGAATAAATTACCAAATTATCATTACGTGAAAAGCTGTGCAGGTACTGCTAGTTCTTAATATTTTCAAATTACTCAAACCACGATTTCCACCTTAGAAAAATAAAAACTACCCGAGTGTCAGCTTACCTTTCTTGACAGGTCTTCTTTGGGGTTGGCTCTTGCGGTCCCCACATCACAGAACTAGAAGGGCTGATTAACGGAAAATCATCATCCATGTTCATAGAAATGAATGGTGCCCTGAAATCCAAGTCCTCCTGGAGCAATAAGATGGTGTTACCAAATTTCTAACAGGAAGTTACAAAATCATGCACCTTAGTTATTTACATAGCAATTCTGAGACATTACAATTTGAAAAAAGAGAAAAAAAAAACTTAGTTACACCAATTCTATTAAGATAATCCCATGTATGAATTGAAACACATAGCATTTTCAATATACTTTAAGGGAGGGGCTAAATAAGAATGGAGCTAAATAAAATTTAAAACAATAGATAACAGTATTTTTAAATTATAGCATTTCTCATAATGAAAAATGAGTGTTGCATTTTAACAACAACAGCTATAAGATTTTTCACATTTTATTGCCATGTCAGAATTTTCTTTAATCTGAATTATGCAGAAAGAAAAAATTAAGAAATATTAAGCACCAGTGATTTTTAACATCTTTTGTGACAACCACAATTTTTTTGTTTTTCACTTGTGTTTTACATTAACATTAGATTCCAGTTTACATCTTAGCCCATCATGTAGGGGGGTCCATTGTCACCCCTACCAAGCTTTGGGAAATTAAGGTTTTTACTACTTGTAAGTGGAGATTGCTTTTGCTGTTCCCCTTAAGCAGCAAACCGTATATCTGATGCCATAGCTATTATTTTAAATCTGGTTGCTAAATTTGAAAGCAAATTGTTCAAAAAAGTATAGCTCACATGACCTCCTGCCATTTAGCGGGCAGAAAGGACTGCCCTCCTCGACTTTGAGAAATGAATGTATTTATATAAATGAGGGTATGGTTTTGGTTGTTTTTGATACGCATTTAGTCGCAACAACGGCCCGATGAAGATATTTGGAGGCCCTAGACCAAGCACTTTTTCAGGAGCCCTTGTAGCCAAATCTTACAATTTTAACCATTGGTTGAAACAGTTTTAGCTATTTAGGGGCCCCTGAAAAGCAGGCACCCCAAGGACAATGCCTAGTTCGCCTATTTAGGAATCAGGCCCTGAAAACCTCCCCTTTCTCCTAGAAAAAATTTAGAATGATGGACCTAACTTGGCATGCATAAATTTCATGAAGGAAAAAACTAATTTCGGGTAACAGAGAATTACAGATAAAAGTTTCAAAAAACAGTTTTTACAGTAAATCTGGTAAATAATTTTCTTGAACAAAGAAAGAAAAAAAAGCATGATTTTAGAAAAAAATTAGATCAGTTCAGTGTTTGTATGTTATATATTATCTCTTTATAGAAATAAAAGTAAGGTTTTAAAGAAATTCTGGAAGGAAGTCTGCATCCAGGAGACCACATAGCACCTAGAGCCTTGACATTTTTTACAAAACTAGGAGGCTCTGCTCCCTGCTCGCTGACGGAAACAGATTAAAAACGTATTATGAGCCCTTTGGATCAAAAAGCACCCCTTCCCCAGGTTTCAAAATAACTTGTACCAACTTAAAGAGCCGTAAGGGCTAAGGGGCTCTGGAGCATTGCAAAACTGCAGTGTTGTATATTCATGGTCTCAGTAATATATTATGCTCTTTAGCTCGGGGCTTGAATTGAGTTGAGCCTAAGATTTTCCGTTAAAATCAAAACGCTTAAAGTTTGTGAATAAGGGAAAGAGAAAATGCAAATCGAAAAGACGTAACTATGGCAACGCCAAATAAAACATCAATAATTTTAATGGAGATGAGGATTATTTGCACTTTATTTTTAACAGCTTGAAACTCCTTTTACTTTGGAGATAGAAGCTCAGTTTTTCGACCATAGGTCAAATTAGATCTGGAGTAAAAAGTAATTTTTTAAGCTCAAATTTCGCGTGAATTGCCTATTAAAGGGGTGAAAAATTACTTGCACATTAATATTATATATCGTTGGAAAGGGTAGAAATTTCTGCGCTTGACGCAATTTGTTTCAATGCTTAACTTAAATACAGCAAGAGTTATTTGCATTTTTAGCTCAATCTTTTTTAGGCTTAGCTAAAATTTAGGCACTACTTTCTTCATTAAATCTATCAGTGAAAAGCAAAGAAATAGTCCCACAGTTTTCTTTTCGACACCACTGGAAAGAGCGGCTTTTTTTACACCTAGTGATGTAAAATACCTGGGTATTTATTTTTAGGGGTATTTTTGGGTATTTACCCAGGGTATATACCCGGGTAAATACCCAAAATGGGTATTTACCCGGGTATTTATTTCAAAAATTTATATTCAATTAAAATACTTTTCTGTTTGTATTCCACTATGTATATATAACCAACTATATACAAAACAATAAATTTTTGCCCAAAAATTGTATTTTGATCACATTTTTAAAGAACAATTGTGTGAAACAATTTAGCAATCTAATATGATATCCACATTAGATGTGTTGGATATGCCTAATCAATGTTGATAACCAAATTTCAGATATAAAAAGCCATTCTACAAAAAGTAAAAAGCTTAACTCGTTACAAAAAAAGCAAACGTTAAATTTTTTAAGGTCCTTGTCTTTTATAACCCAGTAATATGTCCCTGCATGACATCAAAATGTAACAAAATGTCGCTCAATTTATTATTACTATTTATTTTTCTATATCTTTTGCAGAAATTTCCTCCAAACCTAGTTCAAGTGTTCAAGCGTATTCTGCATATATATATAATGGCAAGTAACAAAAAAAGGAATTAAACATTTAAAAAAGGGGGAGGAATAAAAAAAATTATAGACAAAACGAAAGACAAAGAAAAGTTGCTTTGAGATTGAACTCTTCAGCATTGGAAATCTCAAAGTTTTTTTTCGTACCAGAACTACAAAGCAACACAAATGGATAGTTAGGCAAATGCACTACAAATCCAAACTAGTATGTTGTGGCCATCACGAAACTTTCTTCTATATTTTTCTTTTTTTTCTGATCCCTCCCCATGCTTGACGAGGAAGCAATATTCCCAACAAAAACAAAATGACACATGCAAAAACTTGACGACTATCCCAATGTCTGAATTATTGCAAAAGCAAAGCAAAGAGCGAAAATTGAAAGTTATTTTAAAAGCCTTGCTTGAATGAATTACAAAAGTTTATTTGTTAACAAACATAAGATGGCAACAGTTAAAAATTTTAAATCATTGAGATAATATTTCCTATCATTTCCATACAATTAAAATCACGAGAAATACGCAGACGACAATCTATTACGATTTATCTTTCTTATTGTTGCATTAATAAAAATATTTTTATTCGCAAAAAAAAAAAAAAAAAAAAAAATCAACACCTCTTTCAGCGATCGGCGTCAAAATAGAACCAAAGCCTGTTTACATATGGATTCACATATATTCCAAATTTCAACCAGAGCGTAGCATTACTTCTTGAGATAGGGCACTCAAAATGGAAAAAAAGAACGGGTGATTGCGCTACCCCCCTTTTAGCTGTTGACACAAAAATAAAATCAGTTCTTATACCCACTAAGGGCTACTTGCCGATAAATTTTTCTTTCATTCCGTTCATTATTTCTTGAGATACAGCAGTCACAATTGACGACAAAAAACGTTCTACAGCTCAACCCCCGTTTGAGTTATTGACATCAAAATTGAATCAGCACCTGTTCCTGTTAATACCAACATATGGACCAAATTTTGTTTGATTCCGCCAGTAACTTCCTGAGGAATAGCAAGCACGCGTAACTCAAAAAACGTCCCATTGCTCCACCCCCCTTGGAGGAATTCGCGCCAAAAGCTAATGGGCACAAGTTCACATAGGGGCACATATGTGTACTAAATTTCGTTCGATTTCATGCGGTAGTTTTTGTTGTAGAGCGGCCACAAAAAACTGGTCACACACAGACGTGACACACATACATACACACACACACACATACATACATACACACACACACATACATACACACACACAGACAGACAGACATTTTCCAAAAATGGTCGAAATGGACTCAGCACACCTCAAAACGTTCGAATCCGTCAAAATTCGAAATTCGAAAATTTGCACGAATCCAATACTTTCTTCTATATATTAGATATAGAAGAAAGTAAAAATGCATACTTTGAAGCGGCAGCCAAATTTTGAAAAGATAAAAAATGGGGAGAGAATGTAATGAATATGTATACAAATGCCTGGTGTGAAAATAATCATTTACCACCGGCAAAGACAAATTCAGGAAAACTATATCAAAATTCTCTTTTAAATTTTCCTGTCATCCTATTTAAGTTTTAGAATAGTTCATTTTAAATTCTGACAGTTTTTTTTTTTTTTTTTTTTTGATAAGATTTCAATAAGCCTTTAATTAAAAAAAATTGTCATATATAAATTTTTATATTTTTAATCTTTCATTTTACGGTTTATGTTTTAAAAAGAAATTCATCACCTTTTGATAACACCTAATTTTTTTTTTTTTTTTTGCAAAATGCACAATTACTAGGGGATTTATTTACCCTGCCTTCGGATAAATACTCAAAAAAACATTTACCTTCCCACCCTACATCACTAATTGCATGTATAAAAAATAGTTTGAACCATGAAGTACTGTGGAGCAAGTGCAAATGAGCAAGGCAACGGAAAACAGTATTTTGATTTGTTTTTGCTTATTAATGTGAAAACTGTTTCTACATTTGCCATGTTATCACCTAAACAGCAATAAAATAAATAAATAATATCATAGTCTTCATAACTTATTATATACCCAGTTTATTCTTCCAAACATCCTTCCTGCTTCCTTTTTTTTTTTCATTTTGAATATAACTAACCTAGATTGTGATTTTGAAATCCTGGAGTTCATCATTGAATTGCTTATACTTGTCCAATTATGACATTGAAAAGAAAGATCCTTTTCACACGACATGTTTCTTTCATAATTTCATCAAGTCTTTCAATAAAAAATATTATAAACTGTGTAATACATATGTATGTATCAGTTTTACCAATTATTTCATATTTAGATTTTTTTTAAAAATCCCATTCACTTTTTGCATTTTTTTGTAAAATACCCAGTTTTTGGGTATTTACCCAGGCCTTGGGTAAATACCCGGGTAAATACCCAAAAAATATTTACCTACCCACTGGGTATTTACCCGATCCACATCACTATTTACACCAGATCTAACTCGACTTTATGGTCAAAAAACTAAGCATTTATCTCCAAATAAAAAAGTTACAAGCCATTAAAAATCCAATTTGAACAATTTCCATCTCCATTAAAATTATTGATGTTTTATTTGGCATTGCCATAGTTACGTCTTTTCGATTTGCATTTTTCTTTTTTCTTATTCACGAACTTTAAGGGTTTTGATTATAACGAAAAATCTTAGGCACAACTCAATTCAAGCCTCGAGCGAAAATCAAAATACATTACTAGAGACGAGGAATGTGAAAGCGACTTTTCAAACGTACAAAACTGCAGTTTTGCAATGCTCAGGAGCCCCTTAGCCCTTACGGTTCTGCAAGTTGGTACGAGTTATTTTGAAACCAAGGGAAGGGGTGCTTTTTGATTCAAAGGGAGCTCATAATGTGTTTTTAATCTGTTTATTTCTAATTGATGATTTAAATCTTTGCGAATCAAATAAGATTGAGAAGCAATCTTCGGGGGCTGGTGAACGTCAGCAGGGGGCAGAGCCCTCTAGTAATTGTTAAAAAACTATGTTTTAAAAAAGCTTTTTGTTTTCGAAAGGTAAATCAAAGAAAAATCAGGAATGATAATTAAATCAACATAGTCCCCAATTTTGGTAACATGAGGGTTAGAGAGAGATTCAAGCTACTGTTTGTACCTCGAAGCAATCCGAGTCTTTGTCGGATGTGGCCGACGGCATGGTGAACTTGAGGTCTGAGAATTCATCGATGGGATCTAAGCTCGGGACGTCCGACAGACTCCCAGAATCGGGCGTGCTGGGCGTCGTATGGAAGTGATCGGGAGAAGCGCTGTTGCTGGGGTGCTGGAAAAAAAAAAACAATCTGGTAAGAAGAAATAAAAAAGTTTGGATTTCAACCTGGAAAAGGCACATAAAAGTCGAACAAAACCAATCTCAATGCATCAAAGTTTGTTTGCTGCTTCAAACGGTAGCTTAACAGCCTGATAAAACACTTGGTTTTATTTAAACATTTTACTAACAGAAGCATAGCTCTGAAACTAAATAAAGTACATGAATGTTATTTAAAATGTTAATTTCTAACATAGTTATGTGTTCCTAAATACACCAGAGCTCTTGAATTTAATAATTTTTCTGCATCATAACTTTCAGTAACTACTAAAATAATAAACTTGTAAACAAAAATACTGCAACACATTGAATGCCAAAGGGTACAGTAAGGGTTATTTTTTAAAGCCAACTCCATCTTCCAGTATCCCAAAACCTCCCCCCTGGCTGTGCCACTCAGAGTAAAGGTAAAAATACTTTCGGTCAAATCTACTTTTGCATTACGTATTCGTATTCAGTAAGAGAATTCCAGCTTTCATTGAAGGTAAAATGCCAAAAGATCACAACCTTAAATCTGCACTAGTTTCTTAAATGCAAAATAATAAGATTTACAGTCAACACTTTAAAAAGTAAATAAGGCCTAAGGCTCCCACTCTATAAGAGCTTTAAAATTGCAAAAATTGTTTTAGCCAGTGGATAAAATTGTAAGGTTTGACCACAAGGGCTGTTAGGCCTAGGTTCCCCTTATATCTTAATCTTGCCCTGAGAGTACAGACTACCACAAAGTGAATCCATTGCCACTTAATCCACTCGATCAAAAAAAAAAAAAAAGCAGATTTTTTTTTCTATCGGGCACAAAGAAAATCAACCCTTTGGACAAAAACATCATTTGATTGAGTGATTAAGGGACTGGCATCTTGGTACTTCCAACATGGCACAACAATTCTAGAGCAGTAGATTGTAAACATTTTAGATAAAACCTGGTGAAGCATTTCAACCTGGACCACAAACATTGTTCCTTGAACTCAGCCATTTGGACATTTTTTTCAATTAATATTAAATTAAAAGATTTCCCAAATGAATTCACATGATACAAATACAAATACAAAAGTGACGACCAGCAACAGGCTCTGGGCCCAGCTAGACTGGTCCTAGTCAATTTACAATCCCCAGTGAAGATCAATGGCCCTCTTAAAACTGTCTACTCCTTTGCTCATTACCACCTCTTCCGGTAAGCTGTTCCAAGGTTCCACTACCCTGCTAAAATAATAATTTTTCCTAATATCCATGTTAGCCTGAGATTTAAATAGCTTAAAACAATGACCCCTTGTCCTGTTTTCAGTGCTAAACTTTAGCACCGTAACCTCTTTTGTTTTAATAAATTTAAACAGCTGAATCATGTCCCCTCGGTCTCTTCTTTGCTCAAGACTGTACATTTTTAGCCTTCTAAGCCTGGAATCATAATCTAAGTGGGAAAGTCCACTTATTAGCCTTGTAGCCCGCCTTTGAACCCTTTCCAATACATTAATGTCTTTCTTAAGATAAGGAGACCAAAACTGAACAGCATACTCCAAATAGGGTCTTACCAAACTTCTATATAAGGGCAGAAGAACTTCTTTAGATTTATTTGAAATAGATCTATTGATAAACCCAAGCATCTTATTGGCTTTGTTGCTAGCAATGCTGCACTGTTGGCTAAACTTTAAATCCTGATTTATTAGGACCCCCAGATCAGTAACTTTGTCTGCCTGACTAATGACTGAACCTTGCAAATAATAACTTGTACACTTATTTCCATGCCCTAAATGTAGCACTTGACATTTCCCAACATTAACAGCCATACCCCATTTATCAGCCCACTCCGTAATATGATCTAGATCCTCTTGCAGCTGATTTGCTTGTTCTTCATTTTCTACAGTCCCTATAACTTTGACATCATCAGCAAAACAATTCATGTTCCCAGAAATATTTTTGTGAATATCGTTCATAAAGACAATGAACAAAACAGGCCCTAACACTGATCCTTGAGGAACCCCGCTTAAGACCTCACTCCAATTAGAATAATTTCCCCTTACAACTACTCTTTGTTTCCTTCCGGTCAGCCAATTTTTCACCCAAATGAAAGTTTTCCCTCCTATTCCTATATCAGCTAATTTGCTAAGTAGAGCAACATGCGGTACCTTATCGAAAGCTTTTTGAAAATCAATGTAAACAACATCTACAGGCTTCTTATTGTCCAAAGCCATGGTAACTTTGTCATAGAAATGTAATAAATTAGTTGCACAAGATTTACCTTTCCTGAAACCGTACTGAAAACTAGTCAATAGATTATTAGTCTCCAGAAAATTTACTATCTTAATTTTCATCAATGTTTCAAAAATTTTGCAAACCACCGAAGTTAGACTCACAGGTCTATAATTTCCCGCACTCCCTTTAGACCCTTTCTTGAAGAGCGGTGTAATGTTAGCCAGCTTCCAGTCCTCTGGCACTGTCCCCGAATTATAAAAAGCATTGAAAATGTTTGCGATTACATCTGCTAATTCCTCTGCACATTCAACTAAAATTTTCGGATAAATATTATCTGGCCCCGGAGCCTTAGTCTCTTTAATTTTTTTCAAATGAAGTAAAACGTCATCCCTGGAAAATACAAAGTCCTCAAGCTGTACTGTAGCTTGTGTCTTGTTGGTGTCAACTGTTGAGATACAGTTATCGTTAAAAACACTCGAAAAAAAGTTATTAAGAACATTAGCAATATCACTATCGTCCTGAATTAAAATTCCGTGCTCATCAACCAGTGGCCCAATATGACTATTTCGAACTTTCCCCGAATTAGCGTATGCAAAAAACCTCTTGGGATTCCTGTTTATGTTATCTGATGATAAAAATTCCAAAAACACTTTCATTGCTGAGAAGTCATAAATTAACAAATAGACATTTCAAGTCTTTTTAGACTGATTTTTAACTTCAGGCACAAACCTACAACCAGGGGTGTCCCCCCCCCCCCAAAAAGTAAGAGTCCCCTCCCCAAAAATGAAAAAATCACCCCACCCTAAAAATTAGTCTGCACCACGACCCCCCCTCCTCCTAGGTGGGCACCCCTGTACAATCCATAAAACAGGTAACCTTGGGTTGACAAAACTTTTGTATGGAAAATGCATAACATTTTAAAAATGAAGTGTAGAGAAAACTGAGGAAATCATAATTTACCATGTTGAATGAAGATTCTGATGTACTACAGTAACTAGGAGATGATAATGAATCATCTCTATAAGAGATGAAGGGATCATCACAAATTCCACTTTCTATGCTGCATGGGTCGTCAGAGAAAAAGTCAAGCTCCAACTGCAGCTTGGAATCTTTTAAATTCTCTTGAAACAAGAGAATGTCTGGAAAAAACAGAAAAAGCATTTCAAAATATTTTTTATTCAAATACAAACAAAATATATTACAAAAGTAACGACCAGCAACAGGTTCTGGGTCCAGCTAGGCTGCACATAGCCAGTTTTATTAGTCCCCAATTAAGATCATTGGCCCTCTTAAAAGTATTTACCCCCTTGTGCATCGCAGCCTCTTCCACTAAGCTGTTTCAAGTGCATGCAAAACTTTACTGAAATAATTTTTTTTTAGTTTCCAGATTAGCCTGAGATTTGAAAAACTTAAAACAATGACTCCTTATCCTGCTTTCCCTGCAAAAATATAAACCATTAACATCTTAAAAATATGCAAAAATTTAACTCTTTGGATAGGTTAAATTTAACATATCCAAAGATTTGCCTGGGGTTTGAAAAGCTTAAAACAATGACCCCTGGTCATATCAACTGTTCAGAAATTTAGCCCATTAAGATCTTATATTTCAGTACACCCTTATCATATCCCCTCTTCTTTTCTTTGATCAAGACTTTTCATGTTGAGCATTCTAAGCCTAGATTCCATGACTGTATGTGTGTATGTTTCTTTTACAAATCCACAGTTTTATGTTGGATCATTACCGAATTTGGCACACAGATCCTTTGATACTAAAGAATTCAGAGATAGAGAGTTTTCCTTTACACAAATCCAGTTTACATCAGATTTTTACCAAATTTGGCACAGAGGTCTTTTGATAACATGGAATTTAAACAGCAGGGTTTTCCTTATAGAGGATCAAGAGATCCAGTTTACTTCAGATGTTTGAAATTCGGCATGAGGTCCTCTGATATTTAGGAATTCACATAAGGAGTTTCTGCTAAAAAGTTAGTGAATCAGAATGTTTCCATCTGTTGATAACAATGACTAAACTATATTAAAAATTTTAAAACATCTAAAAAGGTCAAAATTTGAATATACTGATATCAATACAAGCATGATGCTTTAAAACATAGTACCTGACTTCATATTTTCACATATAATATTAAACTGTTTGCTATTTGATTAATTATCTATTAAGATGAAGAAGATGCGCTATGGAAAACTCCGAAATTTGAATAACTAGCTAGCAACACTTTTTACCATAGCATTAGAATTTCCACATACATATGCCATCTAAAACGTCATTAAGGTTTTCATCAGCAGCCGTTTTAGGGAAGTTTTATTTTCTAAAACCTTCCACAAATCTTAAGACAATAACTGGAAAAACTTGAAGCTAATTTTTATGAGTTTTTATGAGTGACTTCAATTAACTTGGATACAACTAGATTGAAAACAAATTACACAGACTGCTATTATTTTGATTCTTAATACTTTCAATTAACATTTTGTGGAAAAAAGAAGTCTATTTATTTGTTAATACCATATATACTCGCATATAAGTCGAAAAATTTAATATAAAAAATGAGGCTTTAAGTTAGGGAGTCAACTTATAAGCGGGTCAGAATTTCCGAATTTTTCCCCAAATAGTTCTTGGAATGAAAACACTCGAAAACGTGGACGTTTTACCGATTTTAGTCCAACCCTTTTAAGCAGATGCTAAGGAAGTAAATACTTACACATTTTGCTATCATTTTACATGGTCTGAGTGTGAAATAAAGACTTCGGCGTCGGGAATGCCTTGATCGAAATAAAGACGAAATAATTACAGTAAACGCACGACTACGCGAAAAGTGCGGAAACATCATATTCGAGAATTTCCCCCATCGAGTCGCCACTTTAAAGCTCATTTTTTAAAAATAATGCAATGTGACTACAGAGCAAAACTTTATTGAAATTAGTTTAAAATAAAAGCAATAAGTTACAAAAATCGCAACAGCAAAATCGAACCCTTTACAAAAGTCACGATGGGTAGAAGGGAACAAACACATTGTGCAAAAAAATAAATAAATAAATAAAAATCGGAAGTTTTTAGACATAAAAATGTTCATTACATTTCATTTTCCTCTTTTTGATAACATTTAAATTCAAAATTAGCGGCAAAACGTTCCCGATTTTTTTTTAGAAAGTATGGTCTGGACTTATAAGCGGGTTTTCAATTTTTTTCCCGATTTCCCCCCAAAAAGGTTGGGGGGGGGGGGTGATTTATACGCGAGTACTTGCTTAACTAACGGCAGATACTTTTTTTTCTTTCCAACTGAATGAATCTCAAAAGGCTTAAACTTTAATCATCCCTATGTTTTCATTGACGTAATTATTAGCTACTTTTTTTCTTTAAGTATATAGATATTTTTTTGCTCAAACATAAATATTGGAAAAACATCGACACAAATACAACGATAGTAAAACCATTGATTGGTAAAACCATCGACGCTTTGGAAAAATTGACGTGCTTCACACATCCATATCCCAAATGCTAAACATCGTAACAACCAAATGCTGAATACAATATTTCTAAATCTTGATTCCTACTATTCTTCAGTCTGATTTTACTTTCGTAAGCCTGAATTGCATAACTAAGTGAATCCGTAACTTATACCTTGCTTACGTTTTATAATGTGAATAAACATGTGCATGTTCACAAAAGAAATGCAATGCAATTAGTGAGAAATTCTAATAACACCCGTTTATATTGCAACCTGCAGTTGATCACTATCACCTTTGAAGTAAATAAACTGTTCCATTAGTCAAAAATTCTATCTGCAATATCAGCTTTTACCCCCTACTGTCTGACCACGGATTGTATGGAAAGACAAACATCCGTTTTACAGCCGGAAAGGGACGAATCTATGATTTTTTACCGAGCTTTTGCAGAAGCAGAGTCTCATTCAAATTTTTACTTTTCCTCCTTATTCAAATAGATTCGTCTTATCTGGACATTTGAAAATTCTATGCAATCCGTGGTTGGACAGTACCTTAGAGAATCTTCTTAAAGCGGTTTGAAAATACCTGCAGTGAGCCGTCATTTCGGTCAATGTAAACGGGCTCATTGAGAAAGTCCCAAAAACAAAATGTTTGACGGCAATAGGCACATCGACTGGATTTAATGTAACACTCAACAATTTCTCACCAGCATCTGGAAAGTTGAGGAAGTCCTTGCTCATTTCTTCTCTCGAGACAAATATTAAACTCGTAGTAGAGAGCGGAAGGGCAGGCTTATCCAGCAGTTCGTTATCCTTTGGCACCTGCAGGGGTTCCTCTCTTGTGTCTGCTTCCTGCTGCGCAGAAACTATTTCATGTTTGTTCTCCACTTTGCTGCAAGAAGAGATAATTCGTTATGAGACATAATGAGGCAGGCAGTAGCCAATGGAGTGATTTCAATTTTTAAAAAGGTTTAAAACACATTAATTAATCAACATTTTTTACGCCAATGAGAACTCCTTCAATAGACACTAATGTTCATTTAACTCCCAAGCTGCCAACATCGCACAATGAAGATCAGAGAGATTTTCATGGTAAACAGATTTCATGCCGAAACTTTGATTAGAAACAGAATTTTGAAATTAAAAAGAATTTTTTAAAGGGGGGGGGGGGGGGGGGTAAGATTTAAAAGAGAGATAGTTTTCAAGTTTTGAGAATATTTATAGAAATGTGTATCATATATACAAGGGATTGAAAAGTCAAAAAGTTTTTTGGTGTTTACCAATACAGAAATATTTTCATCGCCCTATATAAACATTTGAGTCCAGCTGAAAAATTTTCACAAAAGTCATCAAAAATCATTTTTTCGGGGTTTTTACAAAATTTTCTCCAATAATATGCCCTCCTTCAGGGAGTTCAGATAGATTAAAACTTCATCAGGGAAGAAGGGAAAAATTATCAAAGCTCGGGAGATCCTCGAATGAATACGGGAAAGCTGGTGCCTAGGTCACATCGACAGCAACAAAATATTCGTTATTGCCAGAGTATATTATGTCATTCGTTCTACACAATTTAATTGACATCAGTGGTGCATTCTGTAAAAAAAGGAGGGAAGCTAACAGAAAAGAGCATAATAAAAAAGTGGGGGTAAGATAGTGTAAAAATGAAAGAGTAAGGGGCCCCCACTCCCCTCGGCTCCAGCACTGATTTACACTAATATGCCCTTATGTTAACTCATTGGATGCCATTTATTTTATCATTGAAAATGACTTACACACAAAGAACCATGATTGTTTGATAGCCTTGCGTTATGAATCAAATAGAACAGGAAGCTACTCCACTAGCTAAAAGCAAAAAGGATGAAAACAACATTTTTGGCTGCCATTGGACAGAGTAAAACCAACCAAATTGCCACAAAAGCATGCTGCATCAAGTCTTTTTTTTTTTTTTTTCTCTTCTAAGTTTTTTTTTTTTTTTGAAGCAAGTCTACTCTATTGATGTAGATGATATGTGTGTGTGTGAGTGTATACAACGTAAATAATTGAAAGTATGAAAGGAATATATTCAAAATCTCTAATCAAAATTCCATTCAAATTAGCAAAACGAAGGAAAGAAATGACTAATGACACCATGAAAGCCGTCAGCTAATTTTTCAGAAGAGGGGGGGGGGGGGAGGGAGGTAAAGCCCAAGTTTATTTTTTGTGTCAATTTATCATTCTGGTATCCCTCAAAGTGCCAGCAGCTGATTTTTTTTCTGAGTTTACGAAATTCTTCAAGCATTCATCAACTCAAAAAAAAAAAAAAAAAAAGAGGGAAAACCCTGTAAAACAGCCAAGTACAGACGAGTATAGTCATTCATAAACTGTCAAGAAAACGCTTCCCTTCCACGTACTAAGTAAATTAATACAAAGGAAATATTGCGTTCGCAAAAAAAAAAAAAAAAAACTTTAACTTCAACCTAAATTCCCATTTTATGATCATCTCTTAAGGAATCCTGATTAGTTTTTTTGGGTAGCAGTTTGGGAACAATCAAGTTTTCAGCCTGACCATCAGCCCCAAGTTCATTCAACGAGTTTTGTTGCGATGTCCGTATGTATACAAGGTTACGTATAGCTCGCATAATTCAAAAACGAAAAACCAGCGAAGGTTAAAATTTCTCATGTAAATGTATTGTGTACCCCCTTTATGGTTGCATTTCGATATTCTAATTGGGCTCTCTATTTGTTTATTGTGGAAAATCAATGTTGATTTAGATGCAAACTGAAGTAAAGTCGTAAATTGGTGACCACTTGGCGATGTATCGCCAAGTTCTTAGTCGCGCAAGTTTGGCGCCAAAAAAAGAAGCTTTTAGTCTCAGTTTGGCGACAGCAGCGAGATTCCCACATAACTAATGCTAAACATTGTAAATTTCCATTATGCATTACTGTAAATCCGTCTTTTCTGCTCGTAACAATCTACGGGGTTGGAAGTATCTAAAATATTTTTATGTTCACTCTAATGTCCTTTTAGACTGCTCTATTGTGCTCCTTCTACACTCGTTATTTAGTTTTTGTTTGCTGCACGCGCGCCCAATTTAAACACCAATAAAAACACCAAATCTCAGGAAATTTGGAAAAGTTATTCTGTATATTTACAGCACTATGTTAGAAAATGACTAACAGTTCATAAAAATATTAATTTCAGACAGGCACTCATTTCGTTTTCGTTTTAGCTATTGAAAAGTAAAAGAATGTTTAACAGACGTAAGAAGTAGTCATGCGGTGTCATATCAGTTTTTTTTTCTTGGCATAACCTTTGCACAAACCTCACATTCAAATTTGAAGAAGAGAATTGGCAAACCATAGATTTTGGCAGTTCCTCTTCAGGGGCAATGAATCTGAAGTTTTAATTTAGACAGAGAAAAGGCATTTATGCAGAACCGTACGAGATTTTTATCTGTTCTTGAAAATGAACAATACAAGGATCACTAACAGAGTAAAACGCTTTAACATGAAATTTAAAAGGGGAAAAATAGTAGAGTGACTGCATTGTCTGTTTTAATATTTGGATCACTTAAATCATTACATATAGAATATGGTAGCGTTTGCTAAAATGTCACACACATTTTTTTTGATCGGCATTTCATTGATTAATTATTATTATCGCTATTTTATCTATAAACACAAATGTCTCGACATAAGTTTTACGATAGATAAAAAGAAGTTCAAGTTCATTTTTCGTTAGTAATTTGTGAGAGATTTTTGATGGTAACATAACTTATCTCGCTAAATAAACCCGAACAAACCTGGCTCAAGCAACGAAGACAAAAATTCTGTCGCCCGCGCATTTTTACCAATGCAGTGAAGCTCCGTTTATAACGTTTTGGAAGGGACTGTTTGAAGAAAGCGTATAAATGAACCGAGCTGATGTGTGCATCACATGACTTCCTTTTACTCCAGTTTAATGTCATTTCCCCATTACTGGCAATTTTAATGTGATTCAATAGTTTACTTTCTAAATATCACCAACAGTGGCTAAATTAAAATCAGATTTTTTGTAAAAAAAATCGCCAACTTTGTCGCCAAGTTGGCGACAAAACTTGGCGAAAAAAAACCACTGCCGATATATTGCCAAGTGTCCGCCAAATTATAACACCACTCGAGTTTACATCGAAATTAACAATGATTTAACCCCAAAAAAGGGCAAAATACCCCTTTAGAAACAACCGGATGCAACCAAAAGGGGAGGTGCACAACTAGACCTCACTAGGAATCTACGTACTAATTTTCAACCTTCTAGGACATACCGTTCTTGAGTTATGCGAGATACATACACACATTCATACGTACATACAGACGTCACGAGAAATCTCGTTGTAATTTACTCGGGAATCGTGAAAATGGATATTTCGCGTGTCTATACGTTTTAAGGCCCTTATCCACGTGTGGTTGAGTCGAAAAAAATACTCAACATTCATTCGGGGGTGAGTAAAATGGAAATTAAGGTCGATTTTTAAGTAAAAATATTTTTGCGAATACAATACTTCCTTTTTTTGTAAAAGGAAGTAAAAACGTATAATAGGTATATGTTAATGTGTATTAGACTCTGCAGGGACAAATTAAAAAAAAAAAGAACGTGTAATTGATAAAAACGTATAAAAGAGAAAACGGTGCTTCACTGTATTTCAAGCCTGTAGTCACAAATCTGAGAGATGGGGTTCTGCTCAGTTGGCTTCATTTCTGAAGCAAGCCACAAAGTCGATACTTTCTTAAAATGAACGATTTTACTAATTTATAAAAGTGAGTTTTCGTAAATTAGAGGTCCATAAAATCGAGCGTCAACTGTATTTTTTAATATAATAGTTGAGTTATCAATGGATTGATAAAATGAACATCAGATCTTAACCACATCAGCTTCAGTTTTTTGCCATGTTACGGCCAAAACCGAGCATTTTTTTATATTCAATTTTGAATTTTATATATCTTCTTTATCTTTACTAATAATAAAGCAGAAAGTCTCTCTGTCCGGAGGATGTCTGTAGGATGTCTGTAGGATGTCTGTGACGCGCATAGCGCCTAAACCGTTCGGCCGATTTTCATGAAATTTGGCACAAAGTTAGTATGCAGCATGGGGGTGTGCACCTCGAAGCGATTTTTCGAAAATGCGATGTGGTTCTTTTTCTATTCCAATTTTAAGCAAAAAAATATCATAAATTACGAAATCATCATAACGTGGAACCGTAACATGGGCACAAGCCAATTGGCGAGATACGAAATTATCATAACGTGTAACCGTAACATGGGTACAAGCCAATTGGCGAGAAAATTGACCATACATTATTTGTAAATACAGGCGAACCAAAAGACCTTTTAATTTTTCTGTTACGGGCGAAGTCGTGCGGGTACCACTAGTTACTAATAATAAAGCTGAAAGTCTCTCTGTCCGGAGGATGTCTGTAGGATGTCTGTGACGCGCATAGCGCCTAAACCGTTCGGCCGATTTTCATGAAATTTGGCACAAAGTTAGTATGTAGCATGGGGGTGTGCACCTCGAAGCGATTTTTCAAAAATTCGATGTGGTTCTTTTTTTATTCCAATTTTAAGAAAAAAAACTATCATAAATTACGAAATTATCATAACGTGGAACCGTAACATGGGCACAAGCCAATTGGTGAGATACGAAATTATCATAACGTGGAACTATAACGTCGGTACAAGCCAATTGGCGAGAAAATTCACCATACATTATTTGTAAATATACAAGCGAACCAAAAGACCTTTAATTTTTCTATTACGGGCGAAGCCGTGCGGGTGCCACTAGTTGCTTATATATGCATTCAAATCACCACAACTTTTGTTGCATTTATCACATTGCGATAATTTTAAATTGCGTATTTTGATTTCGCGTAAGTAAAGCACCTTTACTTAAAGTTGGCTTTTTTCCACAGAAGGAACTAAACTGGAAAGAGCATTTTACAGAAGACATGTTCGAAAGAGCATGCATTTTTTAAATGCTAAAATTTTCATTTTATTTTCAAATTCAGCTTTAGTGTGATACATTTGAAAAACGGAGATGAATAGAGTCAAATGTCACAATAAGAGCAAAAAATATCTCATATCTTTTCTCACCCGTTCTCCGTCATTGTGTTCCTTTTCGAGCGACATTACAAAGCACTGCCTAGTTGGTCTCATTTTTTTCCGCTAGGGGGTAATCACTCCTGTGTCTTTCTGTCAACATTAAAGGGTTTGAAAATATTAGCCGCTCCTTACTTCTGAACCTGAGGTAGATTATCCAAACCTTGCGTTTCACTAGAAAAGTTCGGTAATGAACTTTCACAACTATAAATTCAAATTTAGGGTAATGTCAGATTTACTCTCTGATACGATATCAGAATGATATGTAGTATAGTGAAATCCGATTTTACGTTTCTCAAGGAACAGGGTTTAAAAAACGCAAAATACGGGAAAACGTAAATTACAGAAAATACATAGAAATAAGAAACTAAATAGAAAAAAAAAAGGAAAAGTAGTAAAGATGACTCTTTCAAAAGATATGCCTATATTTTGTAAAAATAACATTATTATACACACCATTTTACGATCATTTCAACATATTTTGTTGCGAATCCTGGCATTTCGGTTAAAAAGAGTCTAATAGTGGATTGTTTTTTAGTTGTAGTTTTTCCAGGATTTAAATACTTTGACCAGACATAATAGAGGAGTCAGTGGAATGCATTCATGCGTTCTTAATTAGCTTTCAACAATGTGGATTAACATTTTAAAAAAAAAGAAGAGGAATTTCTTTTTGTTTATTTTAAAACTTTTTTTCCTTTCCATAAAGAACGTAAAATGCGGGAAATTTCATAAAAACCAACCTTTTAATCCGGGTTAAATGAAAAGTATGCGGAAAAACTGAGACCTGATGAAAAAATACGTAAAATGCGGGAAAAACGTGGATTCGAGAGACGTAAAATAGGGATTTCACTGTATGTTGAGAGCCTATTTATTGTCACCCATTTTTTAGCCTACTTTCCCAGTAAAAGTCAGAGAAAGAAGAAAAAAGCATGAAAGAAGGCTTAATGCATCTTAAAAATATCCCGAAAAACAAAAAAAAAGTCAAAAATAAATAAAATAATTAGATAAATATTGAAAAATTAAAAATTGGAAAGTAGGGTATTGAGATGGGGAAAAATGTATGTCGGTCTGTCTGTCGGTCTGTTCCCCCCAAATAACTTTTGAATGAATAGTCCGTTTTTTTTGTTCGAAAGATCTCGGCGAGGACACCTCATTCCCATATTTCACTTTTTGATTTGAACTATTTTTTGTTCAATTTTGAACAGTTCAAAAAAACTTAACATTAGCGCCTACGGGGAAATTCAAGGCAATCCCGAACTGTGAGGCGAATTTGCTTCAAACAAGCTTTGTAGAAAAAAGATTTTGATGAAAAACTTGTATATAAAATATCTTTTTGATTTGAACAATTTTCCGTTCAATTTTGAACAGTTCAAATCGCTTAACAATAGCGCCTACGGGGAAACTGAAAGTCAATGTAGACTCCGCACTTGAAGGCGGATTTACTTCAAACAAATTTTATTCTAAATAACTCCTGACACCAAACTCCAGACTTCGACTCCGAGAATTTAGGGGCACTTGACTCCGACTCCTGTGCCCGACAATTAATCGGACTCCGACTCCCCGACTTCGACTCTGACTTCGTAGTTTTGGCAAAAATTTATACACGGAGGACAAATGAATGACTCCGATTCTTAAATATTCGACTCCGACTCCTTTATCTCAAAATGAGATTGACTCCGACTCCGTAGCTATGGTTTTAACTGCGAAATAATTATTGTTGATATGACTTGTTTTTATTTTTACGCTAAAGTTACAATTTAGGTACTCAGTTTTTGGCGAATAAACTCGAAGTCATTTATGTTTCTACATTAAGATATGCGCAGACGATTTTTTTTTTTTTGACAAAGAAAATTATTTCTTTAAGTTTACATTTTATTGTTTTTTTTTGGTAAGTGTATTAATTCATTTAAAATAATGTTTTTGGCAACAGGGGAAAAAGAAACGATTTTTTTTTTGATATCATGTATTCATTTTAATGAGATTATTAATTTTAATTATTATTCTTTCGTTTTGAAAGCTGTTAAAGATTTTTTAATGGGAAAAAGTGTATTAGCTGCTTTGTTTAAAAGTTGCTGCTATTTTATTTGTTCTTTTTTTTTTTTTTTAACTTCTTGTTATTCTAATACAAAATTCAAATGTACATAAAACTGACTTGTTTTATTTTCCTGCCTAAAAGAAACATGACAAGCAATAAACCAGCCGAGCCATGCGCTTTAATACCCTACACTTTAAACATTTCCTTAAACTTTACAGAAAATAGTACTGGTATCCATGTCGGCAGTTCTTTTTATCACAAAATACTATTTTACTATAAAATTTTATGGGAGAAAAAACGCGAACGCTGTGAGTGAGTTGCGTTGATTTAAAAGAACGAAATGCAAGCAGCGGGGTTCGAACCTGCCTTATTATTTCTTGCAATACGGCGTGCTAACCTCTGTACTGAACAGGGATCAGAGGAGGAATATAGATTTACAGTGGCTCCCAAAAGTGTTCGTACACCTTGAAATTTTGTAGTAAAACCAAAATAACGCAAAACTGAATTTGAATATGAAGCCCAATATTTTTTCACACCATTCTTATGCCATTCTGAATAAAACTCAGTAGTTTTTTTCAAAATATTGCCAGATTTTATTTTTGAAATTTGTCAAAAAATGAAGAGACGGAGAAATAATACGCCACAAAAGTCGTCGTACACTCAAATTTTTCGAATAAATTCATGATTAAAACTATCATATGTCATTTTTTTATTATTTTTGCATTGTGTTGACCCTTAAAAGTCATTTGGCTTTAATTTTTTGTTTATTTATTCCTTAATATTGTGCTTATTACTTTAAAATAACTGGTATTTGAAAAACACCACAAACACCATTCGAAATTTGAATTGTTTACTCACAGTAGCGGTAAATTGGTTTGAAATGTCTCTAAATTAGGTAATTTATACCATTCTATAGTGAAGTGCTTGATAAAATGCTTTAAAGACAATAATGGGATCGAAAACACGGTAAGAAAAGGTCAACTGGCAAAGTTAACAATGCGTGATCGGAGGTTTACAGTTAAAAAAATTATGAAAAATACACATTTGAGTGCTGAAAAAATTTCTGCAGAATTGAATGAAACATTTTACGTTTAATTTTCACTTAAAATTGTTCGCCAAGTTCTCTGATTAACTGGATTAAATGGGACCTCTTCCTGCAGAAATTTTATTGTTCGTGCGAATAACAGTAAGCTTACGCTTTCCGTCACAAAATCAATGATAAATAAGCTCAAAACGTTTTGGAACAACGTCTTACTTATAGATGAAAATAAATTTAACATTTTTGGTTAAATTGTTGTATAATTGTAAATAAAAGAAAAAATGAGGAATTTAATCTGAAGAACTTAGTTGGATCAGTTAATCAGGACGGTGAAAGTGTTTTAGTGTGAGGGTGCATTACAGCATCAGGACTTGGAAATTTGGAATTTTTTGATTAAATAATGAATCATGCTGTTCATTTAAATATTTTAAAAAGCAATTTTAAACTATTAGCCCAAAATTTGGTAATCGGAAACAACTTTGTTTTTTATCGAGATAACGATAATAAGCACACGTTTGCGTTTGGTGCCTCAAAAATTGTCCTTAAGCTTAGAAATACCCCCTCAATCTCCAGATTTGAACTTAATGTAACATATTTAGAGATATCTGGGGTTTAGATTACGAAAATACAGCTTTGAAACGAAAATAGAGCTAGAAACAGTAAGACTCAAACTGGGGTTGAACACTTACTCAGAAATTACGCAAAAAAAAGAAAGAAAAAACAATGAAATCTATTCCCAGACGTTTAGAAGCTCTTGTTGATACTGCATGATGATCTACTAAATAATAACTTTGTAAAAAGTTAGATTATTTACTAATTTTTTGACATTTTTTCAAAGTGTACGAAGACTTTTGTGAGATAAAATTTCCGGCAGTTTTTGGTTTTTTATTTTTTAAAAATTATGTTTTAATGTTTTATTAAAAATTTTCATGTAGTTTTGTTAAATATAGATCATAGATCTTATAATAAAATACCTATTCCGAAATATTAATTCTAACCAATGGATAATGGCCTATTTCATTGAAAATCGTAGGTGTACGAACACTTTTGGGAGCCACTGTATATGCTTCACAACACAA